>NC_091195.1:21427113-21557113 GCF_040958095.1 Procambarus clarkii
AGATATGGGCACCACACAACAGCTGCATATTCTAGCTTTGGCCTAACAAAAGTCATGAACAATTTCTTTAGTATATCGCCATCCATGTATTTAAATGCAATTCTGAAGTTAGAAAGCATAGCATAGGCTCCTTGCACAATATTCTTTATGTGGTCCTCAGGTGATAGTTTTCTATCTAGAACCACCCCTAGATCTCTTTCTTTATCAGAATTCTTTAGATTTCTCACATAATATATAGGTTGTGTGGGGGTCTATGTTCTCCTATTCCACATTCCATAACATGACATTTATTAACATTAAATTCCATTTGCCAAGTGGTGCTCCATCTACTTATTTTGTCCAGGTCTTCTTGAAGGGCATGACAATCATCTAAATTTCTTATCCTTCCTATTATCTTAGCATCATCAGCAAACATGTTCATATAATTCTGTATACCAACTGGTAGATCATTTATGTACACAATAAACATCACTGGTGCAAGAACTGAACCCTGTGGTACTCCACTTGTGACATTTCTCCATTCCAATACATTGCCTCTGATTACTGCCCTCATTTTTCTATCAGTCAGAAAATTTTTCATCCATGATAGAAGCTTACCTGTCACCCCTCCAATATTTTCCAGTTTCCAGAACAACCTCTTATGTGGAACTCTGTCGAAAGCCTTTTTTAGGTCCAGATAGATGCAGTCAACCCAACCATCTCTTTCCTGTAATATCTCTGTGGCTCGATCATAGAAACTGAGTAAATTCGATACACAGGATCTTCCAGATCGAAAACCATACTGTCTGTCTGATATTATATCATTTCTCTCTAGGTGTTCTACCCATTTAGTTTTGATTAGTTTTTCCAATACTTTCACTATTACACTTGTCAATGATACAGGTCTATAATTGAGGGGGTCTTCCCTGCTGCCACTTTTGTAGATTGGAACTATGTTAGCCTGTTTCCACACGTCTGCTACGATTCCTGTACACAGGGATGCCTGAAAGATCAGGTGAAGTGGAATGCTGAGCTCAGATGCACATTCTCTCAGAACCCATGGTGAAACGCCATCTGGGCCAGCTGCTTTGTTCTTACCGAACTCCTTGAGCATTTTTTCCACTTCATCTCTAGTCACCTCTATGTGCTCTATGTTGTTCTCTGGAATTCTTATTGTATCTGGTTCCCTAAAGATTTCATTTTGTACAAACACACTTTGGAACTTTTCGTTTAGAGTTTCACACATTTCCTTTTCATCTTCCGTGAATCTATTTCCCATTTTCAACTTCTGAATATTATCCTTTACCTGCAATTTGTTGTTTATGAATTTATAGAATAGACCTGGTTCTATTTTACATTTGTCTGCAATCCCTTTTTCAAAATTTCTTTCTGCCTCTCTCCTCACTGCCGTGTAGTTGTTTCTCGCATCTTTGTATCGCTGGTATGTTTGGGGGTTCGGCCTCTTCCTGTATTGATTCCATTTTTGTGTCTTTTGGTCTCTAGCCCTCTCGCAATTTCTATTGAACCAATCTTGTATTATCAGTCTGTGTATGTGTGTATGTGTGTATGTGTGCATGTGTGTATGTGTATGTGCGTGCGTGAGTGTGTGTGTCTGTGTGTGTGTAAAAAAAATTTGTTTGTAGTTAGTAACAGTTGATTGACAGTTGAGAGGTGGGCCGAAAGAGCATAGCTCAACCCCCGCAAGTACAACTAGTTGATTACAACTAGGTAAATACATACTACAGCAGTGCTGCCTCTCCTCACTTCCCACAACTCTACTAGGTGATAAGTTAAATGCCATATATATTTTATGTACATACCACATATATTATGCACAAACTACATATATTATGTACATACCACATATATATATATATATTATGCACATACCACACACACATGTACATACTATATGAACCATGTGGAGAATTGTGCTGTAAAACATGTACAAAAGTCAATTACTAAATGAGCTTATTAAAAGAAATCCAAAACAAAATACAGCTTGGTATCATAATTTTAAATCTAACCAGATTCACCTTAAATTAAGGGAGAGAATATTCCCAAGAAAAGTCAGAGTCCCTCCACTCCTTATCTACCATGATGACCAAAGCACAAGTCAGAAGACAGAGAAGCGACGACGTTTTGGTCCGTCCTGGACCGTTATCAAATCATAAAACACGACGACTTGATAAGGGTTCAGGATGGACCGAAATATCGTCGCTTCTAAATCTTCTGAAAAGTGTGGTTTGGTCATCATTCTTCAGCCCTGTTATTGGACTCATTGTCAGCTTATCTAGCATATTAATGCACAACAACCGCTCCTATTTTTGTCATATTTGCATTACTCCAACCCTTGCAAAACTGATTCAAATTTCAAATATTCAAACCTTGAAATATTTACTCAATTAAAAAAGTCCTTATTACTAATATAAATAGACAGGTATATCATTATTATACAATAATGTGCTTTAGGTAAAAGGCTAGAGCATCCATTATAAGTAAATACATGATAACACATGTATATGCCGTGTATAAAAAGCAAAACATTACATACGTTGCTAAACCTTTAAAAACTTCTCATCTACACGTGATAAATTTAAATATGCTGTACTGTACATTGAAAATTACACTGCCTATTAAGTTAGATTAGCAAACAGATGCCATAGTCAAATCCAGCTTACACAGGAACAATTAACTCGGTCCACTTTTGTGACACTTTACATAGGCTTCAGTGAAAATAGAAATACCTTGCTCAATGAAAGAACTGACATTTGCGCTGCGTTCTAGGTCAGGGTCAATTTTAAGACACTGCTGTGCTTTAAGAAGCTCTTCCAAGAAAACTCCAAGTTGTTCTTTCTTTCCTTCTGCAATATTAGCAGACTTGGTAGACACAGTTGCACACTCCTTGTGCTTGGCTCTTGCACACACTTTAATCAATTCATCAACTGAAAATGTCTCCTTGTGTGATTCTAATAATTTATTTATATCTTCAATGGTGATGTCACTGAAGCCATCACCGGGAATTTTACAAGCAATCTCTACAATTCTTTGCACCTCTGTGCTGCTGTCAGGAAAACCCTTAAAGTCACTCACAACAGCTGGCCACATACTATACCACACACAGTTTAATGTCTCCTGTGATATGGAAGACCAACACTTGGAAATACACATTATGCAGTCTTTAATTGTGTAAGACTTCCAAAACTCCTTCACATCATTGGCTTCCTTTCCCTCTGTTTCCAACAAGAGATTCTGTAATACTGACTTCAAATACATACATTTCAGTTGAGTAAATATTCCTTGGCTCAAAGGCTGGATAAGGGATGTCGTGTTCCTTGGCAAGTACATAATTTTGATAGTATCATGAATATCATTGAGATACAGAGGATGATTTTGAGCGTGATCAACTAAAATGAGGGCCTTTTCTGCAAGGTTCTTACACTGGCAATAATTTTGCACTGTAGGGATAGCATAATTAACAAACCAGTCTTCAAAGAGTTCAGCAGTCACCCGTGGCGTCTTGTTCCATTTCCACAAGACAGGCAACTGGGACAGACTTGTGCCCTTCAGTGAATGAGGCTCCTTGGAATGGTAAACCATCATGGGCTTCATCTTTAAGTCCCCAGAAGCATTAGCACACAATAAGAGAGAGAGATAGTCTTGAGCCGTCTCCAATCCCGATACAAATGTTTTATCTTTGGTAACGAAGGTCGAGTCAGGAAGGCGTTTCCAATACAGCTCAGTCTCATTGGCATTAAACACTTGGTCTGGACTGTAACCTCCCTTTTCTATATTTTCCAAGAGCTTAGGCAGGAATTCTTCTACGGCACCCTTATCTGCACTGCCAAATTCACTGGTCAAGGAAATATTATGAAACTGGTGAAATTTCTTGAAGCCTTCGAGCCAAGCATGATTAAACTGAGGTTCTTCACTAGGTCCACCTTCACAAGACATATGCTCATAAATCTGCCAAGCTTTCTTCTGGATCATGGCATCTGATATGGGCACATGGTTCTGCATTTGATTTTCTATCCAAAAGGTCAATGCAGGTTCAATATGTTTAAATTTGCCATTTCCATTATACTTTGTTTCATTATTACAAAGTAGCGATTGGTAAGCTTGAGTTTTCTTGCACTCTCCAACACTAGACTTATTGACGTCACATTCCCTTCTGATATTGGTAGCCGACTCTCCATTCTGGAGTCTTTCCAACACCAATACACTATTCTGAAGGGAAGCTACCTCCTCCTCTCCAGGGTCTGAAGCAGGTGGAGTAGCAGGTGCTGGTGTGATATTTTCTTGTGCTCTAGCCATGGTGATAACACCTGTAAGCCAAAGGATGGAGAAGTAAACACTAGATGAATATCCACAGATGTTAAGACTGCATACACCTGCACTACTCTATGAGGAGCGCAGTACGAACAAGGGTACGTGCCAGGCCAACGTGTGGTCACTTGGTGGGACCCACAGGTCGCTCTTAACTGCCAGCTTCATTAAACCCTATACAGTACCAAGAAGTATGCATACACAAAGATACTAAGATACATTTTTTACAGTATTTGTAGAATACAAATAAATCTTTATACAAATGAAATAGGCACACTGCATATTTATTTGCATAAATAAGAATATATTGATTGCAAAAAACCTGGGGCCAGATTCACGAAGCAGTTACGCAAGTACTTACGAACATGTACATCTTTCCTCAATCTTTGACGCCTTTGGTTACATTTATTAAACAGTTCACAAGCATGAAAACTTACCAATCAACTGTTGTTATTGTTATAAACAGCTTCCTGGTGCTTCAGAGCTCATTAACTGTTTAATAATTGTAAATAAAACCGCCAAAGATTGAAAAAGATGTACAGGTTCGTAAGTGCTTGCGTAACTGCTTCGTGAATCTGGCCCCTGAAATTTAAGGAGGATTACAATATTTTTAAAACTAAATAGCATTATATAAATTATTTGCACTGAAAGCCTACTCTTCACATTCTGAATTCCTACCTGAATTCAAAATGAATGGCCATTCAAAACAAAAAAATCTAAAATATCAGGGCAATGCAGTACTTCAGCAAGTTAACTAATTATACAAAAATCATGCAATTTAGTGTACCATTAACAAAATTTGTACACACATCCAAGTCAATAATTTACAAAAACTCAATTAAGCTTGATGAACAAACACAGTATCGAACTTTGGAACATTAAAGGTCAGAATCAGTAAAGGTTCGGATCACTTTACATCCACATGATAAATTACTACGTGAAAATATTTCAAGCAGGCCATTACAGTTTGATGGACAAATCACAAAGGCTAAAATGTAAAGCTTCCTAAGTGATACAGTATTAGTATTACTGTATTTTGCAAGTGAATACAGTGCATCTCTTTTGGTACAGTATACAGGGCATCTCTCTCTCTCTTGGTACAGTATACAGGGCATCTCTCTCTCTCTCTTGGTACAGTGTACAGGGCATCTCTCTCTCTCTCTTGCTACAGTATACAATGCATCTTTATTGATACAGTAAACAATGCTTCTCACTTGGTACAATATACAATGCTTCTCTCTTGGTGGAGTATACAATGCTTCTCTCTTGGTACAGTAAACAATGCTTCTCTCTTGGTACAGTATACAATGCTTCTCTCTTGGTACAGTATACAATGCTTCTCTCTTGGTGGAGTATACAATGCTTCTCTCTTGGTGGAGTATACAATGCTTCTCTTGATACAGTATATAATGCTTCTCTCTTGGTACAGTATACAATGCTTCTCTTGATACAGTATATAATGCTTCTCTCTTGGTACAGTATACAATGTTTCTCTCTTGGTACAGTATATAATGCTTCTCTCTTGGTACAGTATACAATGCATCTCTTGGTACAGTATACAATGCTTCTCTTGGTACAGTATACAATGCATCTCTCTTGGTACAGTATACAATGCTTCTCACTTGGTACAGTATATAATGCTTCTCTTGGTACAGTATACAATGCTTCTCTTGGTACAGTATACAATGCTTCTCTTGGTACAGTATATAATGCTTCTCTCTTGGTACAGTATACAATGCATCTCTTGGTACAGTATATAATGCTTCTCTTGGTACAGTATACAATGCTTCTCTTAGTACAGTATACAATGCTTCTCTTGGTACAGTATATAATGATTCTCTTGGTACAGTATACAATGCTTCTCTTGGTACAGTATACAATGCTTCTCACTTGGTACAGTATATAATGCTTCTCTTGGTACAGTATACAATGCTTCTCTTGGTACAGTATACAATGCTTCTCTTGGTACAGTATACAATGCTTCTCACTTGGTACAGTATACAATGCTTCTCTTGGTACAGTATACAATGCTTCTCTCCTGGTACAGTATACAATGCTTCTCTCTTGGTACAGTATACAATGCATCTTTGTTGATACAGTAAACAATTCTTCTCACTTGGTACAGTATACAATGCTTTTCACTTGGTACAGTATACAATGCTTCTCTTGGTACAGTATACAATGCTTCTCTTGGTACAGTATACAATGCTTCTCACTTGGTACAGTATACAATGCTTCTCTTGGTACAGTATATAATGCATCTCTTGGTACAGTATACAATGCATCTCTTGGTACAGTATACAATGCTTCTCTCTTGGTACAGTATACAATGCATCTCTTGGTACAGTATACAATGCTCCTCTCTTGGTACAGTATACAATGCATCTCTTGGTACAGTATACAATGCTTCTCACTTGGTACAGTATACAATGCTTCTCTTGGTACAGTATACAATGCTTCTCTTGGTACAGTATACAATGCTTCTCTCTTGGTACAGTATACAATGCTTCTCTCTTGGTACAGTATACAATGCTTCTCTTGGTACAGTATACACTGCATCTCTTGGTACAGTATACAATGCATCTCTTGGTACAGTATACAATGCTTCTCTTGGTACAGTATACAATGCTTCTCTCTTGGTACAGTATACAATGCTTCTCTCTTGGTACAGTATACAATGCTTCTCTCTTGGTACAGTATACAATGCTTCTCTCTTGGTACAGTATACAATGCTTCTCTCTTGGTACAGTATACAATGCATCTCTTGGTACAGTATACAATGCTTCTCTTGGTACAGTATACAATTCATCTCTTGGTACAGTGTACAATGCATCTCTTGGTACAGTATACAATGCATCTCTTGGTACAGTATACAATGCTTCTCACTTGGTACAGTATACAATGCTTCTCTTGGTACAGTATACAATGCATCTCTGGTACAGTATACAATGCTTCTCACTTGGTACAGTAAACAATGTATCTCTCTTGGTACAGTATACAATGCTTCTCTCTTGGTACAGTAAACAATGCTTCTCCCTTGGTACAGTATACAATGCTTCTCTTGGTACAGTATACAATGCTTCTCTTGGTACAGTATACAATGCTTCTCTTGGTACAGTATACAATGCTTCTCTTGGTACAGTATACAATGCTTCTCACTTGGTACAGTATACAATGCATCTCTCTCTCTTGGTACAGTAAACAATGCATCTCTCTTGGTACAGTATACAATGCATCTCTCTCTCTCTTGGTACAGTAAACAATGCATCTCTCTTGGTACAGTATACAATGCTTCCTCTCTCTCTTGGTACAGTAAACAATGCATCTCTCTTGGTACAGTATACAATGCTTCCTCTCTCTCTTGGTACAGTAAACAATGCATCTCTCTTGGTACAGTATACAATGCTTCTTCTCTCTCTTGGTACAGTAAACAATGCATCTCTCTTGGTACAGTAAACAATGCTTCTCTTGGTACAGTATACAATGCTTCTCTTGGCACAGTATACAATGCATCTCTTGGTACAGTATACAATGCATCTCTCGGTACAGTATACAATGCATCTCTTGGTACAGTAAACAGTGAATCTCTCTTATTAAGTATATACAACTGTAGCAATGCTTTTACCATGCATTTATTTTTGAGTCAAGATTACCACTCATAGCCAACTACAGCCTCGATACAGCCTGTCAACTCATCAGGGGTCAATATGGGCCATTCTGTAATCTTCCATTATACAGAAACTAAGCATCGTATACAGAGGAGATATTTTGCTATGTTACAGAAGAGACACTTTGCTATGTAATGACACACAAACTCTCGGAAATGATGCAAATACAGTATGGCTTTTCAAACAAATACCTGTTAATTGAATCATGGTATCATGTTTGCACCATCACTATGTCCTAATTGACGCATACCAGTTTCAATTCTGCCTCAGCTACACAGCTGAATTCAGTGTTTATCATTCATTTTTATATCCAGTGCTTATTTTTTACATGCTTTTTCTTAAGGTTAACACAATGGAATTATTGGTGGTGCGTGCAAGTACGAGTGTGATGACGGAGCATCGCAACACAGGCATCGTACTGGCACCTTGTTTAACATTAACATTATTGTTGACCAAACTACACACTAGAAAGTGAAGGGACGACGACGTTTCGACTTGAGAATGGTCCAGAACGGACCGAAACGTCGTCGTCCCTTCGCTGTCTAGTGCGTGGTTTGGTCAACTTATTTCAGCCACGTTATTGTGACTCCTCGTCTGCATTAACATTATTACTGCCATTGTAATATAATGTCACTACTGTAGTTCATATTCTTTATATACAAATGCCTGAACATGTGTCATTTAAAATAACATAGTTCATTTTGATAAAATGCTAATATGTGAGCGTTATAGTAACTAGACAGACTTGGAGCACAAGTAGGTGATGAAGTAAGGTATGTCAGCACTGTATGTTACAGCCATGTTTCTTTATGACTGATGCAAGTACTAGTATAATTATCATTTCTAATATCTTATTCTTGAGGAGACCCGTGCTTTAGCATCCCTTACATCAAGGAATTACCAAATGTGTTCTCAGCTGGTTCCTGCGAGTTACCGGACCACTGATTCAGCGGGAATTCCGTTACTAAAACACTTAATATACAATGTTAATTTGTTAACACTAATTCTTTGTACAATGATACTATACAGCCTTTTAAAATGATTTGACATAATATTTACTTTTGCAGCTTTGTGTGTAGTCCTTGGAACATCTTCTGTGTACCCCTTGGAACCCCTTCTGTGTACCCCTTGGAACCCCTTCTGTGTACCCCTTGGAACCCCTTCTGTGTACCCCTTGGAACCCCTTCTGTGTACCCCTTGGAACCCCTTCTGTGTACCCCTTGGAACCCCTTCTGTGTACCCCTTGGAACCCCTTCTGTGTACCCCTTGGAACCCCTTCTGTGTACCCCTTGGAATCCCTTCTGTGTACCCCTTCTGTGTACCCCTTGGAACCCCTTCTGTATACCCCCTTAGAACCCCTTCTGTATACCCCCTTGGAACCCCTTCTGTATACCCCCTTGGAACCCCTTCTGTATACCCCTTGGAACCCCTTCTGTATACCCCCTTGGAACCCCTTCTGTATACCCCCTTGGAACCCCTTCTGTGTACCCCTTGGAACCCCTTCTGTGTACCCCTTGGAACACCTGTGTACCCCTTGGAACACCTTCTGTATACCCTTTGGAACCCCTTCTGTAATTACCCAAGTGTAGTTACAGGATGAGAGCTACGCTCGTGGTGTCCTGTCCCCCCAGTACTTTGTCATATAACGCTTTGAAACTACTGACGGTCTTGGCCTCCACCACCTTCTCACCTAACTTGTTCCAACCGTCTACCACTCTGTTTGCAAAAGTGAATTTTCTTATATTTTTCTGGCAGCTTTGTTTTGTTAGTTTAAATCTATGACCTCTTCTTCTTGAAGTTCCAGGTCTCAGGAATTCTTCCCGATCAATTTTATCAATTCCTGTTACTATTTTGTATGTAGTTATCGTATTGCCTCTTTTTCATCCTGATGCCCCCTATTACCTAGCAGTAAATAGGTACCTGGGAGTTAGACAGCTGCTACAGGCTGCTTCTTGGGGGTGTGTAACAAAAAGGAGGCCTGGCCGAGGACCGGGCCGCGGAGGACACTAAGCCCCGAAATCATCGCCAGGTAACTATAACCTCAAGGTGGGAAGCATAGCATAAGCTCTCCGCACAATATCCTCTATGTGGTGCTCTAGTGACATTCTACTATCCGGAACCACCCTAGATCTCTCTCTCAATTCTTTAATGCCTTTCCACATAATTTTTAGGCTGTGTGGCCTATTTTCTCCTAGTCCACGTTACCTAACATGGTCTTTATTCACACTTAATTCCATTTGCCAAGTGTTGTTCCATACACTTATTTTGTCCAGGTGATCTTGATGGGCATAACAATGTTCTAAGTCTCTTATCTTCCCCTAGTAGCTTAACATCATCAGCAAACACGTTCATAGTTCTGTATTCCTTCTGGCAGGTCATCAATATAAAGAAAATGAACATATTTGTGCAAGAACTAAACCCTGCTTTTCACTTGGTACAATATACAATGCATATCTTTTGGTACAGTATACAGTGTATCCATCTTGGTACAATATACAATGTCTCTCTTGGTACAGTATACCTGTACAGTGTATCCATCTTGGTACAATATACAATGCATCTCTCTTGGTACAGTATACAGTGTATCCATCTTGGTACAGCATACAATGCATCTCTCTTGGTACAGTATACAGTGTATCCATCTTGGTACAGCATACAATGCATCTCTCTTGGTACAGTATACAGTGTATCCATCTTGGTACAGCATACAATGCATCTCTCTTGGTACAGTATACAGTGTATCCATCTTGGTACAGCATACAATGCATCTCTCTTGGTACAGTATACAGTGTATCCATCTTGGTACAATATACAATGCATCTCTCTTGGTACAGTCAACATACTGTACTAGTAACTCCACTAGGAACACTTTTCCAGTCTGATACATTGCCTCTGATTATAGCCTGCATCATTCTGTCAGAAAATTTGTCATGCATGTCAACAGTCTACCTGTTACTCCTACAGCATGTTCCAGTTTCCAGAACACCCTGTTGTGTAGGACTATGTCATAAGCCATTTTAAAGTCCAGATGAATGCAGTCAACCGAACCATCTCTTTCCTGTAAAATCTCTGTGGCTCCATCATAGAAACTAGGCAGATTTGTTTTTGTGCCATCATCATACGGCTCACAAAATTTGGCATGTTTCATTTACTTCCTTGCCTATCAACAGAACTTTTTAATCAAATTCATTAAAAAAAAAACTTGCTAAGTTCCACATAGTCTCCTCTCCTGAAATCGAGTTTTTCAACTTTTCTTTTTCTCCCCTGGTCATGTTTGTCAAATATATCCTTTTCTTTCCTGGTAAATATGAAATCAGGAGGGGGAGACGGAACATCCCATTCTCCCATTCTCGTAACCTGTTTAGCATGTTTGACTTTAATGATAGTTTCCAGGATGCAGTTTACACATCGCTGGTCCAAAATTCCGCCATTCCTGCTCCGCAGACTTCCCAACCTGCTGGTTTCAAATTGAACTCCTCAAATATCGACACTTGTGATTCATTTTTATCCGCTATAATCTCACCTTCTTCCTACGTCCACGTGTTGTTTGCTGGTGAACTCTAGACAATAATTATTATCAGTTTAACATCCCGATTGCAGATTTCACTATTATGTTGACTTCCTGTGGGCTGTTGAGTATTAATTCTCTTGCCTGCAGTTGTTCCTTCACCAGACCAGCAATGCCTCCACCTTGTCAAATGTTTCTGCCATGGCTTCAAATAGTGTAGCCCCTTGGGAATACTGCCTCATTTAAAAGTTTCTCTTCCAAGTTTGGTCTCTGCTACTGCATACCTGGAGACGGCATACCTGGAGCAGGGTTCGAGAGTTCTTCTACTCCCCGACCCCGGCCTGAGGCCAGACTTGAGAAGTATCTAACTTGCCCCGAGTCCCACTAAAATATTGTAATGTGACTAATCACTCGTCTCCGACACTTGTTTCAATACAGATCATTCCTTGCCACCCATGGAACCTTGAGTCATGTGGCAGCCATAACATTTGTTTAGAAAAATCCCCTATATTATTTTGCCATACAGAAGTAATTATACAGAATATGTGGACAAATATTTTTGGCAACATGCAAATGTACAAGTCAACATTTGACTAAGCAGACATCTCTTAAAAATATATGCAGTACAGTATATAGACTTTGATCATGATTATTTATGCAAGTACAGTATTTATTAACAAATACATAGGAATAAACAAAAACACTGCAACAAAATAATTATTAAGCTTTGCGGAAGTGTAAGAAATATTGCCAACAGTGTGTAGAAACTATCATATATTTGCATGTCAAATATTACAATGGCTTCATTTCACACCAAGAGCATTATTATAATGTGTGTGTGTGTGTGTGTGTGTGGCAGTGAGGTCAAAGGTCACAGAATGCTAGTGCAGCATGTGAGGTGAGCAGCATTTTCCATCCCCTCCTCCACAAACAATAGCACATTAAGTAATTATGGATGAAATGTACAAAATATGTACTCTAGCCAGATGCGGGGACGCTAAGCCCCGGAAGCACCTCAAGGTAAGGTAGCACACAAGAAAATCTATTTCGTGCTATTTGTACAGTATATTGAACAACGTAAAAACTGCAAGAATCTATCCTAGGATTAAATAAATAATCCAAGGCCTAACATAAGATCTTATATCTAATTTTGTACATATATGTACTACTATGTTGACCAAACCACACACTAAGAATTGAAGAGACGACGAAGTTTTGGTCCATCCTGAACCATTCTCAAGTCGAAAGTGGTCCGGGACGGACTGAAACGTCGTCGTCATCTCTTCAATTTCTAATGTGTGGTTTGGTCAACATTTTTCAGCCACTGAAAAAGTTGGCTAGCCCAAGAAAGTTAAGTTCGATTGGTACCATATCTTTTGAGCCCCTCTACAAGATTAGTACAATACTGTCGTGCAAATTGTGAACTTTGATGGGCAACAGTCCGCACGTGGCCTGTGTCTTACACAGTTGCTATAGGCAATTATAATTTTTTGGAAGAAAGATTATATTGCACAATGAAATCACATTAACATGATGTATCAACGAGAGAATCAGCAGAAGCTGTAAGGGGGATTGTTTATAGTCAATACTGAGCAAGAGTGCAACATGCTCTATAAGCCACAACAAACTCGTGAATGCTGTAAACTGAACGTATTTAATATAGTTACAGTATGTATTACACCTCACATAATTTGATAATTATCATAAATATCAATGGGTCAATATCAAAATATCAATATCAATAAATAACCAGATATATAAAAATGTTTACAAGATTTTTAACATTTATTAAGTTACCAAAGAGCAGTTGTTACTTCAAAAGCAAAAATTGAGTATGTACAGTACTATATCATATTTATAAGCAAATATATTTCTGAATTCGGTCGCAACTGTGCAAGCAGGGCTCTCAAAATACAACCTCAGTAAATCGATGAGACTCTCAATCTTTAGCAATGTGAGAGTTAAGGAAGTTAACCCCACTAAAAAAATTTTGGCTATACAGTGCAACCCCCCATGACCCAATCATATAACCCCACACCACGAGCTTTGTTAACACAACACTTCAAATCATTGTTGATTGACGTACCGGATGATTCACGGTTGAGAGGCGGGACCAAAGAGCCAAAGCTCAACCCCCATAAGCACAACTAGGTGAGTACTTCAAATCATTCCAGAGAATCTAGATTTTCTAACAAAACACTAAAAATGTGACCCAACTTTACATTACAATTTCGAGCAGATTGTATTTTTCCAGAATTTTTACTTCTCTGATTTTTATACTACAGTAAATATTATTTTTAAGAAATATTTTTGTGAATTTGTACTGTATTGGTTCTATAAAGTGTACAATACAATTTGCCCCAGTAACTTTCTTATCACAGCCCATTACAGTACTTTTGATACAGGACATATTCTGATACCTGCTTGATACCTGGTTGATGGGGTTCTGGGAGTTCTTCTACTCCCCAAGCCCGGCCCGAGGCCAGGCTTGACTTGTGAGAGTCTGGTCCACCAGGCTGTTGCTTGGAGCGGCCCGCAGGCCCACATATACCTGGTTGATGGGGTTCTGGGAGTTCTTCTACTCCCCAAGCCCGGCCCGAGGCCAGGCTTGACTTGTGGGAGTTTGGTCCACCAGGCTGTTGCTTGGAGCGGCCCGCAGGCCCACATACCCACCATAGCCCAGTTGGTCCGGCATGTTTTTTAGAAAACAGTCTAGTTTTCTCTTGAAGATGTCCGCGGTTGTTCCGGCAATATTTCTTATGCTCGCTGGGAGGACGTTGAACAACCGCGGACCTCTGATGTTTATACAGTGTTCTCTGATTGTGCCTATGGCACCTCTGCTCTTCACTGGTTCTATTCTGCATTTTCTTCCATGTCGTTCACTCCAGTACGTTGTTATTTTACTGTGTCGATTTGGGACCTGACCCTCCAGTATTTTCCATGTGTATATTATTTGGTGTCTCTCTCGTCTCCTTTCTAGTGAGTACATTTGGAGAGCTTTGAGACGATCCCAATAATTTAGGTGTTTTATCGCGTCTATGCGTGCCGTATATGTTCTCTGTATTCCCTCTATTTCAGCAATTTTTCCTGCTCTGAATGGGGAAGTGAGTACTGAGCAGTACTCAAGACGGGACAGCACAAGTGACTTGAAGAGTACAACCATTGTGATGGAATCCCTGGATTTGAAAGTTCTCGTAATCTATCCTATCATTTTTCTGGCTGCAGCAATATTTGCTTGGTTATGCTCCCTAAACGTTAGGCTGTCAGAGATCATTATTCCCAAATCCTTTACATGTTGCTTTCCTACTATAAGATCTGATTGTGTTTTGTACCCTGTATTTTGCTTCAGAGCCTCATTTTTGCCGTACCCGAGTACCTGGAATTTATCACTGTTAAACATCATGTTATTTTCTGCTGCCCAATTGAAAACTTTGTTGATATTTGTTTGTAGTTTTTCAATGTCTTCCGCAGAGGTAATTTTCATGCTGATTTTTGTGTCATCTGCAAAGCATGACACAAAGCTGTGACTTGTATTTTTGTCTATATCTGATATGAGAATAAGGAAAAGCAGTGGTGCAAGGACTGTACCTTGAGGTACAGAGCTTTTAACTGCGCTTGGGCTCGATTTTATTTAATTGACTGTTACTCTTTGTATTCTGTACAACAGGAAATTGAGTATCTAGCGTCCTACTTTACCAGTTATTCCCATTGACCTCATTTTGTGAGCTATCACCCCAAGGTCACATTTGTCGAACGCCTTTGCAAAGTCTGTGTATACTACATCTGCATTTTGCTTTTCTTCTAGAGCTTCTGTGATTTTGTCATAGTGGTTGAGTAACTGTGACAGACAGGATCTTCCTGCTCTAAATCCATGTTGTCCTGAGTTGTGTAGTCCATTATTTTCCATGAAACTAGAAATTTGATTCCAAATCACTCTTTCAAAAACTTTTATTATGTGAGATGTTAGTGCAACTGGTCTATAGTTTTTTGCCAAGGCTTTACTACCCCTCTTGTGCAGCGGAGCTATATCTGCTGATTTAAGTGCAGCTGGTATCTCCCACTGTATCCAGGCTCTTTCTCCATATTATGCTGAGCGCTCTTGCTACTGGTACTTTACATTTCTTAATGAATATTGAATTCCACGAGTCCGCCCCAGGAGCTGAGTGCATGGGCATATTGTCACATTCTCTTTGAAAGTTTTCCGAATTTGTGTTAATATCCGTTATATTATCTGCAGCTTGAATGTCATTCATAAAGAAGTTGTCTGGATCATCAACTTTCATGTTGTTTATTGGTGTGCTAAACATAGCCTCATACTGGCTTCTTAGAATTTCACTAATTTCTTTGTTGTCCTCTGTGTACGTACCTTCAGTTGTAATTAAAGGTTCAATACTGGTGGAGGTTTTTGACTTTGATTTTGCGTATGTGAAAAAATATTTCGGATTTTTCTTTATCTCTTGTATAGCTTTCTGCTCCAATTCCATTTCCTCAGACTTGTATGATCGCTTCAACATTTGTTCTATTTCTTCGATCTCCCTGTTTAGATAATAATTAGGTTTATGTTTTCTACCTTAACTCCAAGTACCTCTACCACCTCATTAGTTGAGTTTAGTAGCTCTGTGCATACCAGGTCTTCTTTAATATACAGGCCTACTCTTCCATTTGACCTATTTTCTCTATCACATCTATATAAATTATAATTTGGAAACCAGATTTCACTATCCAAGTAATCTTTCGTATGAGTTTCCGTGAATGCCCCAAATATTGAGTTTGACTCTAATAGGAGGCCATTTATGAACTTAACTTTATTTCTTGACTTTGGCTTCAGACCTTGAATGTTTGCAGATATGAATGATTGTCCATATTGTGTGTCACTCCTGGAAGGTTTTGGTAGTTCTCCCTCTTCTCTACCCTGACCCAGGGTGTGCTGGTCTGGCAATGGTTTGTTCAGTTTTGGAGTTGGTACTGTGGAGTGTGGTAGTTTCTGTGTAGTTGGGGGGTGTAGTATGTGTGGGCTTGATGACAAAACGTAGTCCAGTCTTGGGCATTTTCCCCTCTCCATCCGTACTCCTGCAACATTTCTGCCTGTCTGTCCCTCCCTCTGGGTCTGCTGCCTCTAAAAAATTTCCCGGGCTATTATATTGGACCTCCACTTTCATATAGCGCTGTGTACGTCTCGCGTGGAAATCAGGGCAATGGAGATCATAGCATTTCCTCTCATTCACTGAGTTTGCATAACTTAGGGTGAAAATATCTACAATCCGTTCCAAAATGACAGCTGCCTTTCCCTAACATGTTTCGGCATTTCCGTGGGAGCATGAATGTGCATTCCGTGCCTCTGGTCCCATATCTGCACTGTCCTTTTGCATAATATCTGCAAATATTTTCATCTGTGCTTGTATTCTTATTGTTTGTACCCGTGCACGACTTGGCTACCTCTGTGTTTTTGTTCCAACTTTCTCATTTCCGCATTCTTTCTCGGTATTGCCCTTATCTTTCTCCTTGTTGCTTTCGTCTTTCTCATTTGTGTTCTCGTCCTTCTCGTTGTTTCTCTCCTTACTCCTATTACCAGTTTGCTCTTCAATATTGCCTTCATTTTTGTGTACCTCAACACCATGTCCTTCTACATTGTTAATTTGGCTCTCTAAACTTTCAGTCCCTTGGTTGTGTTCTGGCCATCTGACCATCTGATCTTTTCCTCAGTGCTGCTTTCTCTTACTTTCCATCATTCAAGGAACTTCATCCAGATGAATAAAATACTTCCGATAATATTTCAATAATACTGGGCTGCGGGAGCGTTGATCCCCGAAATCAACGCAAGGCATAAGGTAATTAGTGAATAGAAAATATGTCTACCAGCAAGATAAATCAGGGTAAACCGAATATCAGGAAGAGGTCATTTTGCACGAATAAAAATACTCGATTCATGTAGAAAAGTTATCATGTGGGAGATGCTGGTAGACGAGTTTAGTGTTAACAACGGTACTGTTTCTGCCCCACAAGAATCCTTAAAGACAGTTCTAATGATACAGATTGAAAAGTTCTCTGAGACTCAAATTTAAATAGGTTAAATTGAGCCTTTTATAAGTACTTTAGTGTAGTTACTCAGTATAGTGAATAACCAGTAAGTATAAACTTAGCTTATCACACTTGTATTATTATACTCTATTACTATATTTAAATTACAGGTATTGCTTATATACATTATTTGTGTTTAAATGTATGTTCTATTATTTGAAACGAGAAACACTTTTTCTGATAAATTTGAAAAACACTAAAAAATCTTTATTTTAAGCAAATTTGGAACAAGTGTGGAACAATATAGTTCAGATTTTATAAGAGGGTTGCACTGTAGTGTACTTTAATCCAAGCTTCAAGATATATAATCAAGCCCCGTTACTCAAAGTCTTAACAAAATATTCTCAACCAGTTTGGCAACTCACCTGCATTAGTGGCTCTGGGCAATGCCTGCATGGCTCCTGCAGCTGTCATCATCAGCATCTGGCCTGCAGTGGGTCGGATGGTGCTCAAACCGGGTGCGGAAGTTGCCATAGTAGGAAGACCTGTGGTACCACCCATATTATTCATTGCCTGTGGCCGACCAATACTAGGTTGAGACTGAGCCAAAATTCCAACAGTTCCTTGCGTAATGAGAGACTGCTGCGTGCTGCTAGTAGGAATCATCTGCAACACACAAAGAAACAACTTAGTTTCTAGCACCAAGAACAAAAAAAATAACAGCAAAACTCTTGTCAAGTTACCAAATATTGCAAATATTTGCAATAATCAAATTGTGAAAATACGCTATAGGTAAAATATAGTACTCTATACCTGTTCTAGAATTTTAAACTAAAACAAATAAACTAAGTAAGACAAATTACATAAAGTACCAAAGATTTTAATTATGTACTGCCAAAAAATAGTTAAGGTTTTTTGCAACACACTCATTGTTAGTGAGAGTGTAGATCCCATTATCGCATTGAATGGGGTCTAACACACATTGATCCATCGGAGCAGAATTGCACGGTACAAACATAACACAAACTGCTGCCACTTAACACAATCCCTTACCACAGCATGTTTCACATACAAATCCAGAGTTCTCACACACACACACACATGTATATATATACCTATTATTATATTATTATATTATTATTATAATATATACTATTAATTTAGATACTATAGTGAACTCTCATGTAGAAATAATTAGTAAATTGAAAGAAAGTAATGACCATTTGAATAGCAAAGTTTTATGTCTTGAGGGTTTAGTGAAAGACTTGCGCAAGGATAAGAATCAATTGGAAACAAATTGCAAAGCCATGGAAGAAGAAAATAAACTCTTAAAAATAGCTTTGGAAGAAGTTAAAGTAAATTTAAACATAAATGACTACAATAGGTTAGGCAAGGAAATTCAACAGGAGAAACAGCTTTTGTCAGCACAGATGGAGGAAGTTACACAGGGAATAGAACAGTGCAAGAAAGATATGCAACTCACTTATGCACAAGTGGCCAAGGAGAAGGAAAAAATAGAAGAAGCAGTAAAGGAAGCCAAACACTGCAGCAACCAAGATAAAACAAACATTAGGCTAGAAGTGAGGAAAGAATTGGCATCTAACCCGAAGTTGGTGCAAAACACAGTTGATCGGAGTAAGTCCCTGATCATTTTTGGCTGCAAAGAAAAGGCGATAACATCTAGGTCAGAAAGAGCTGTAGAAGAAGCTAAAGTAGTAGATAAAATTGTTGGCCTCGTGGAAGGTCTTACAAACAGAGAGAATGTGTGCGACTACAGGAGAATAGGCAGGTACGTAAAAGGGAAAGATCGACCTTTGAGGATCACCCTAAACGGTGCCAAACAGATGGAAGAAGTACTAAGGAATGCTAGAAAATTGCAAAGGGATGAGGATGGGAAAGGGTGGTCGTTAAGACGAGATCTTTCAAAAGAAGATAGAGAGAAGCTGAAACTGAACCTCGCCGAGGCAAAACATTTAAATGAGAGCAGGAATGAAGAAGAAATAAATTCTTTTTTCTACAAAGTGATAGGGGTAGGCAAACCAGTAAAGTGGTACATAAAGGCAAACCAACAAAATCAATAGAGAGAGGGGGAGTGAAGAATAAGGAGAGGGGGAACAAGTTCCTGAAGATTGCATACACCAACATAGATGGAGTGAGATCGAAGATACTGGAGTTAAGTGATGTAATACAGCTGCAGACACCAGACATTGTTGCACTCACGGAGACAAAACTTGAAGATGTAATTTTAAATGAGGTCATATTCCCAAGGGGCTACTCAATTTGGAGACGGGACAGAAAAATTAGGAAAGGCGGTGGCGTTGCTGTGCTGGTAAAAGAACACCTAAAGGTGAAGGAAATAATGACTGCCAATCCACAAGAAGTTGACATAATAACACTAGAGATCTGCTATGAGGATGATAAACTAATGATGATAAATGCATATAGTCCACCGCCAAGCAGCACATGGTCAAAGGAGGAGCTAGATAGTAAACGTGAAGGTCTTATAACAATAATGAGAGAGATTATAGCGAGAGCGGATAACGATAGATCACGACTGTTGATAGTCGGTGACTTCAACTTGAAATCCATAGACTGGGAAGCATATGAAGCTAAAACAGAAGATTTTTGGACCTGTAAATTTGTAGACCTCATCCTGGAAACATTCTTGTATCAACATGTTAAACAAGCTACGAGGATGAGGGAAGGGGACGTTCCCTCCATGCTAGATTTGATATTTACCAGGAAGGAGGAAGAGATATTTGACATTCAGTACCTTCCTCCCTTGGGTAAAAGTGACCATGTCTTTTTGGGAATAAAGTATGCAATGCGTTATAAGCTGGAAGAAAATAAGGAGGTTGAAGCAGTTGAAAAACCAGACTTCAGGAGAGGACATTATGGTGACCTTAGAAATTTTTTTAGTGAGTATAATTGGACAGACTTGATGCTAGGCAAGGAAGTGAATGAGATGTATGGCAAGTTTTGTGAAATATATGATAAAGGCACAAAAAAATTTATACCAAAACAGAGATGCAGGACCAGAAAACAGGATTGGTTCGACAGAAATTGTGAGAGGGCAAGAGACCAAAAGACACAAAAATGGAATCAGTATAGGAAGAAGCCAAACCCCCAAACATACCAGCGATACAAAGATGCGAGAAACAATTATACAGCAGTAAGGAGAGAGGCAGAAAGAAATTTTGAAAAAGGGATAGCAGATAAATGTAAAACAGAACCGGGCCTATTCTACAAATTCATAAACAACAAATTGCAGGTAAAGGATAATATCCAGAGGTTGGAAATGGGAAACAGATTCACGGAAAATGAAAAGGAAATGTGTGAAACATTAAATGAAAAGTTCCAAAGTGTGTTTGTACAAAATGAAATCTTCAGAGAACCAGACACAATAAGAATTCCAGAGAACAACATAGAGCGGATAGAGGTGTCTAGAGATGAAGTGGAAAATATGCTAAAGGAGCTCGGGAGGAACAAAGCAGCTGGCCCAGATGGCGTTTCACCATGGGTTCTGAGAGAATGTGCATCTGAGCTCAGCATTCCACTTCACCTGATCTTTCAGGCATCCCTGTGTACAGGAATCGTAGCAGACGTGTGGAAACAGGCTAACATAGTTCCAATCTACAAAAGTGGCAGCAGGGAAGACCCCCTCAATTATAGACCTGTATCATTGACAAGTGTAATAGTGAAAGTATTGGAAAAGCTAATCAAAACTAAATGGGTAGAACACCTGGAGAGAAATGATATAATATCAGACAGACAGTATGGTTTTCGATCAGGAAGATCCTGTGTATCGAATTTACTCAGTTTCTATGATCGGGCCACAGAGATATTACAGGAAAGAGATGGCTGGGTTGACTGCATCTATCTGGACCTAAAAAAGGCTTTCGACAGAGTTCCACATAAGAGGTTGTTCTGGAAACTGGAAAATATTGGAGGGGTGACAGGTAAGCTTCTATCATGGATGAAAAATTTTCTGACTGATAGAAAAATGAGGGCAGTAATCAGAGGCAATGTATCGGAATGGAGAAATGTCACAAGTGGAGTACCACAGGGTTCAGTTCTTGCACCAGTGATGTTTATTGTGTACATAAATGATCTACCAGTTGGTATACAGAATTATATGAACATGTTTGCTGATGATGCTAAGATAATAGGAAGGATAAGAAATTTAGATGATTGTCATGCCCTTCAAGAAGACCTGGACAAAATAAGTATATGGAGCACCACTTGGCAAATGGAATTTAATGTTAATAAATGTCATGTTATGGAATGTGGAATAGGAGAACATAGACCCCACACAACCTATATATTATGTGAGAAATCTTTAAAGAATTCTGATAAAGAAAGAGATCTAGGAGTGGTTCTAGATAGAAAACTATCACCTGAGGACCACATTAAGAATATTGTGCAAGGAGCCTATGCAATGCTTTCTAACTTCAGAATTGCATTTAAATACATGGATGGCGATATACTAAAGAAGTTGTTCATGACTTTTGTTAGGCCAAAGCTAGAATATGCAGCTGTTGTGTGGTGCCCATATCTTAAGAAGCACATCAACAAACTGGAAAAGGTGCAAAGACATGCTACTAAGTGGCTCCCAGAACTGAAGGGCAAGAGCTACGAGGAGAGGTTAGAAGCATTAAATATGCCAAAACTAGAAGACAGAAGAAAAAGAGGTGATATGATCACTACGTACAAAATAGTAACAGGAATTGATAAAATCGACAGGGAAGACTTCCTGAGACCTGGAACTTCAAGAACAAGAGGCCATAGATTTAAACTAGCTAAACACAGATGCCGAAGAAATATAAGAAAATTCACCTTCGCAAATAGAGTGGTAGACGGTTGGAACAAGTTAAGTGAGAAGGTGGTGGAGGCCAAGACCGTCAGTAGTTTCAAAGCGTTGTATGACAAAGAGTGCTGGGAAGACGGGACACCACGAGCGTAGCTCTCATCCTGTAACTACACTTAGGTAATTACCTGCTATGTTTGCTCATCTTACTGGCATTCCTCTAGTCATCTTACTCTCAAATACACTTAAATACATTCTTCACTCATCTACCATCATTCATTCATTTAATGCAAGCCAGCCCATTCCAAATTATCCTCATTCCTTCAGATTATTGCTTTATGAATAATGCATTTTTCCATGACATTTAATCCTTACTTTATTCATATACTGTACTAAATACCGCAATATTCTTCTTAAGTTGACTATTTATACTACACTACTTTTTCCCATTCATGCATAGCAGCATCTTGCATCCATACATAATGGAAGAAACTATCCCTCTGTCATGTAATCTTTGGGCTGTCTTTCTCATGTTTCTTTCCAACTAAGGCTTTCATTAAACAATTAATTTTTAACAGAAGAATAAAGAAAACTGCAAAGGTCTAATGGACAATACAAAGCGGCTCCTATTTATATCCACCCAAAGTCGTGAACATACGTCTAGCCTACACTTGAAACACTCCAGCAGTCCTATGCTGATTATGTTCCCCTGTAATTTGTTCATTAAATAAATCAACAACCCAGTTTCTAAACCCAAGGTCTTTCCTGAATCTAATCTTATTCAATTTACATCCATTGTTTCATCCTCTATTTTGAGTTGATACATAAACACACATCCATATCCACCTTGTTATACATTTTCCCCGATTTATATCAGTCATGTAATATCGCCCCATTTTTGTCATTTTATGTAAAGCAAATAGCTTCAGGTTTAGAGTTAATATTTTTGGTTTCAATAATCATCTTATATACAGAATTTTAACACCAATTTGTTCACCAATGATTGCTCTATCCTATGCTACAGTCAAAATAATGAATGAATAATATTTAATTTTGTAATTTTTGTTTTGTTTTTATTTAGTGCTGGAGACCGGTTGGTTATGATGAATTTGTCATGTCCTGAACGTGCTTCAGGGTTATTAAGAAGACATTTAACAACACCTAAGTGTTGTTTTGTATACCCAGTACAGTACATGTGAGACCCATCACTAACTTTTTTTATTTTGACCTGGAGGGGATGAAGGTTGCTGGGGTTTGAGGGGTTATCTTGAGATGCTTTCGGGGCTTTAGTGTCCCCGCGGCCCGTTCCTCGAATAGGCCTCCACCCTCAGGAAGCAGCCCGTGACAGCTGACTAACACCCAGGTAAATATTTTACTGCTAGGTAACAGGGGCATAGGGTGAAAGAAACTCTGCCCATTGTTTCTCACCGGCGCCTGGGATCGAACCCAGGATCACAGGATCACAAGTCCAGTGTGCTGTCCGCTCGGTCGACCGGCTCCCCGGGTGACTAGAGCTCGTAAACAACAAATCGGCCTTGCCCCCATGCACTTCCTTGAAGTGAGTTTGTACTATACATAAATCTATCATTCCGTGCATACTATAAAATCTGACATCCTTCAGATACTCGTATCATAAACTACATTCTCTACAGTTTTAACCTAATAATCTTTCCATGACCTCTTTTATGACCCCATTCATCATCTACATCAAGCAACTCAAGCATAACTCTACATAAACATCAAAGCCGTCATTACTCAATTAATACATGAACTCCTCACACATAAATCTTTTCACTGAGTATTTACCTAGTTGTGCTTGCATGGGTTGAGCTCTGCTCTTTTGGCCCACCTCTCTCTCTCAACTGTTAGTCAATCAACTGTTACTAACTACTACTAACTAATTTGCATTTTTTCACAGACCACTACACCCTACTTGGATGACAATGGAATATCTGCCCATTTGTTTAAAAACCATTTTAGTGCTGCTAATTTGGCAATACAAATTAAGTCAAGCAAAAGTAACTAGAATAAACTGCAGATGTGAGAAGTGCATAATTAACCCTTTCAGAACCAGCCTACATGTTATGTGTCAACGTTGATGGTGTGTAGCGAGCAACAGAGGGTGCCACCTTTTACTGGCAATGGTGGGCTTGGACAGTGTCTCTTCACCAATGGACCAGAGGTTTACTTTCATGCTACAGAGATTATTACACTATCTGCTGGTAGATTCTTAGCCATCTACTGGCGACGTCTCGATGAATCGCAGGAATTCTCATCTTTGAATATTATATTGTTCTTGCAGAAATAACGTAGTACGTATAAAACAAAAAGCTTGAAAATTAATGTAGTAACAAATCTGCAACTAAGACGGAAATTTAAAGAGACTAATACTATTACATTGTGAAGCTTCATATTCTGATTTTTTTTTTTTTTTTTTTTTTTGCAGGGATATTCCTGCGTGGGCCCTAAGCCTCTGGCTGGCCCACTAAGTGTTGCTTGTTTCTGTTTTACTTGGGTGGAGTATGAGTATTTATGACTCATATGGTCGCTTCAGTAAGATTTTGCCACATGTGTTTAACAACAACTTCTGCTCTGTTGAATCTAAGTTGAAATCTTAATGTGCATATTCTGATGATTTGTTAGTGAATCATCTGATCCAAGATATTCTCAAATAGTTTCACTCGATCATTATTTGAGTGTATAGTGACACCTCGTGCACCTCACACCGTATCTTCTTTCTTTTCTTTTCTTTATTTGGGGTTACTACTCAAGACCATTTACTTTCAAATATTTTGTTATCAAAATCTCTGTCTTATGTTTTAAAATAGTTCCCAAGACAAAAATGAGTACTGTACTGTATTAACTTTTTATTGCATTGTACATTCTATGGTGCAACACTTAAATTATATATGTAATCATGGCTCGCTTTTAAAAGTTAATGAATAAACCAAGGAACTAGTTCAAGGAGTTTTGTAATTCTTTCTGCAAGAATATAGATCAAACTATGCCATGTATTTACATACAAAAATTATGACCATAGATAACTAAGTCATGGAGAAGGCTTCATAAAGCTTTGTAAATTGATAATTAAGTGTCTTGCACACTCACTATTAGTTATCTATTATTGGTTCTGTGCAATAAATCCCACACCTCACACTGCTTTTATTTTTGTAGCAAACATTTGTGTCTATACAATATTAACATATTATTTGTGAACTTTTTTTTGTTATCAAAATCAATGTTTTAACTGTAAAGTGATTTATAAGGTGCAAATGATCCTAGTACAGTACATATAAAGACTTTGTGTGTAGCTGAGCAAGCAGCTGAAAGAGGCAGTTCACTTCCAGACAAGGATATGGGCACCACCCTAAAATGAGTGCTAATACAGTACATGGATTAATGTTTATTGACAATTCTAGGACTTTCCCAGCACGAGGAAGGTGGCAATTCGATCTGAAACCAATAATATAGTACGATACAGTACTTTATTGTAATTATGTAATACTCTCTTCTATACCGAGTATTATTTTCTACAATTTCTGAAGATAATAAGTTAATACTTTTGAAATATTTGTTCCTATGATATAAGGCAAGTTTCAAAATGCAGTACAGGGTACTGAAAGGGTTAATGTTCAACTGAGAGATCAAGGCTCAACATTATATCATTTAAGAAGGAAAGTCTCCATAGTAGAACTTTCCTTGTACTCATATTTCATCATGAGCTAACCTTAGTTTGAAACGTGACATTTGGTGGGGAGCACACTTCACTTGCCACAAGGTGGTAGGGTTTGACTGGACTAGAGGAACTGCTTACCCCAACCAGCGATGATGGCCGTGGAGCGATCGTCTTTATCAAACCACCACTCCCGCTGGCGTGCATAATACCCTTGTTTATCTGTCAAGTTCAGAGCAGAATATTAATTAGTTATTTTTAATTAACAAGTTAATTAAGAACATTATACATAGAATCTGTTTATTCTGTTTTACTGAAAAAAAGGCAGGTTGCATTTAAACCGCTCAGTAGAAAGTGGCAATACCTGAATAGAATAAAATACAGTGCTGTATAATGAAACACACACTATAACTGTACATCTGAGAAACTAATAATATTTCAAATACAATGTTATGCAATGTCATTTTACATGATGCATCTCAACATGGCAAATTGGGCTCATATAACAAAGGAGTGTATCTGAGTATGATATCTTCAACCCATCCTCCTCTTTAGATAGTACTTATTGCAACTATGTGCACCACTCTACATATATACTGTAGTGGCTAAAGCTAAAGGAAACTTAAATATTCCTAGGCCTAGTATAGCACATTACATATATATATATATATATATATATATATATATATATATATATATATATATATTATATATATATATATATATATATATATATATATATATAAACATAAACTTGATTAGGTTAAGTTTTCTTTGCAACATCAGTACAAAAACTTTACCAGTTTGTCAAAATTCAATAGTAGTTATTTCGACTATCTAATTGCCTTTTACGTCAACATATGTACGATGGTCGTCATCGTTACTATAAGTACTACCTTAACAGGAGGATGGGCTGAATTTCTTTTATAAAACAAAAGTAATAGTGTACAGTGCTGCACAATATACTGCTACACCATAAACATTCCAGCCATATTTATAAAAGCAACAAAAATATCTTGAGGTTATCTTGAGATGATTTCGGGGCTTTAGTGTCCCCGCGGCCCGGTCCTCGACCAGGCCTCCACCCCCAGGAAGCAGCCCGTGACAGCTGACTAACTCCCAGGTACCTATTTACTGCTAGGTAACAGGGGCATTCAGGGTGAAAGAAACTTTGCCCATTTGTTTCTGCCTCGTGCGGGAATCGAACCCGCGCCACAGAATTACGAGTCCTGCGCGCTATCCACCAGGCTACGAGGCCACTCTTAATATGTCCTTAACAATTGCACCATGAAGTTTTGGCCAAGAGCAGGTGCACAGTACGGCGGTTAAAGTAGTTTAGTTCTTGTATTGCGTAAATACATTTATGCCCGAAACGCTTTGCGTAATAGTGGCTTTAGGCATTGTATGTACTAGCTCTACCTATAAGTCAACCAATCTTTGTAAAAATTTCTTGTATGTATGTACCTTACCTAAATAAACATTTTATTTTATTTTATCAAATAAGAATTTATTTTAAAGTTCGATGCACAGAACTTTTATTATTTGCCATGAAATTTTCTGGCATAAACATAGTGATTCTACCCAAAAAATTAAGCTTCATATACAGGAACACAATGTTACATGGAATGTGAATCCTACTCTGTTTGAGAATAAAAGGTCCTCAACTTCCACCATTTCATTCACACTTTCTATCAGATGTTCATCTAAAATTGTCTGGCACTTAATACACTCAGGCATTAACAAATTTTCTCTCTATCTGACAGTGATTTTCATGAAAATTCCATCACATAAATTTAAAAAAAGTGTACCATACATACAACAAGTATCATTTTCTCCAGTAGACCACTGTTTCTTATTAATAATAATAATAATAATAATAATAATAACAAAGCTTATTCAGAAGAATGTGTGTGAACAAAGAACATAAGAGTAATGCACAATTGTAGAGACAGGAGTTACACACTAAAGCCGCCACTATTACGGAAAGCGTTTTGAGCAATCGGCTTTATTACCCTAAATGCCTTAGGATTTACGCCCATATCTGCCAAAGTGTAAACAAACATTTTGTACACAGTGATTAATTTAGATTGCAAAATGTATGGAAAGGTGGAAATCAATTGAATATGTACAGTGCAGCTGGTTTTGTGCACTGAACAAGTTGAGCATGTAGCAGTCCAGCCCTCATCTGTCAGTGGTGGAGTTTGTTGTCAGGAGGTAGGTGGCAGGTGGTGGTAGGTGGCAAGTGGGTGGTAGGTGGCAAGTGGGTGGTAGGTGGCAAGTGGGTGGTAGGTGGCAAGTGGGTGGTAGGTGGCAAGTGGGTGGTAGGTGGCAAGTGGTGGTAGGTGGCAAGTGGTGGTAGGTGGCAAGTGGTGGTAGGTGGCAAGTGGTGGTAGGTGGCAGGTGGTGGTAGGTGGCAAGTGGGTGGTAGGTGGCAAGTGGGTGGTAGGTGGCAAGTGGAGGTAGGTGGCAAGTGGGAGGTAGGTGGCAGGTGGTGGTAGGTGGCAAGTGGGAGGTAGGTGGCAAGTGGGTGGTAGGTGGCAAGTGGGAGGTAGGTGGCAAGTGGTGGTAGGTGGCAAGTGGGTGGTAGGTGGCAAGTGGGAGGTAGGTGGCAAGTGGTGGTAGGTGGCAAGTGGTGGTAGGTGGCAGGTGGGTGGTAGGTGGCAGGTGGGTGGTAGGTGGCAAGTGGGAGGTAGGTGGCAGGTGGGTGGTAGGTGGCAAGTGGTGGTAGGTGGCAAGTGGTGGTAGGTGGCAGGTGGTGGTAGGTGGCAAGTGGGTGGTAGGTGGCAAGTGGGTGGTAGGTGGCAAGTGGTGGTAGGTGGCAAGCGGTGGTAGGTGGCAGGTGGTGGTAGGTGGCAAGTGGGTGGTAGGTGGCAAGTGGGAGGTAGGTGGCAGGTGGGTGGTAGGTGGCAAGTGGTGGTAGGTGGCAAGTGGGAGGTAGGTGGCAAGTGGGAGGTAGGTGGCAGGTGGGTGGTAGGTGGCAAGTGGGAGGTAGGTGGCAAGTGGGAGGTAGGTGGCAGGTGGGTGGTAGGTGGCAAGTGGTGGTAGGTGGCAAGTGGTGGTAGGTGGCAAGTGGGTGGTAGGTGGCAAGTGGTGGTAGGTGGCAAGTGGTGGTAGGTGGCAAGTGGGTGGTAGGTGGCAAGTGGGTGGTAGGTGGCAAGTGGTGGTAGGTGGCAAGTGGGTGGTAGGTGGCAAGTGGTGGTAGGTGGCAAGTGGTGGTAGGTGGCAAGTGGTGGTAGGTGGCAAGTGGGTGGTAGGTGGCAAGTGGGTAGTAGGTGGCAAGTGGGTGGTAGGTGGCAAGTGGAGGTAGGTGGCAAGTGGAGGTAGGTGGCAAGTGGGTGGTAGGTGGCAAGTGGAGGTAGGTGGCAAGTGGGTGGTAGGTGGCAAGTGGTGGTACGTAGCAAGTGGTGGTAGGTGGCAAGTGGGTGGTAGGTGGCAAGTGGGTGGTAGGTGGCAAGTGGGTGGTAGGTGGCAAGTGGTGGAAGGTGGCAAGTGGGTGGTAGGTGGCAAGTGGTGGTAGGTGGCAAGTGGTGGTAGGTGGCAAGTGGTGGTAGGTGGCAAGTGGTGGTAGGTGGCAAGTGGTGGTAGGTGGCAAGTGGGTGGTAGGTGGCAAGTGGAGGTAGGTGGCAAGTGGAGGTAGGTGGCAAGTGGGTGGTAGGTGGCAAGTGGTGGTAGGTGGCAAGTGGAGGTAGGTGGCAAGTGGTGGTAGGTGGCAAGTGGAGGTAGGTGGCAAGTGGGTGGTAGGTGGCAAGTGGAGGTAGGTGGGTAGGTGGCAAGTGGTGGTAGGTGGCAAGTGGTGGTAGGTGGCAAGTGGTGGTAGGTGGCAAGTGGTGGTAGGTGGCAAGTGGTGGTAGGTGGCAAGTGGAGGTAGGTGGCAAGTGGTGGTAGGTGGCAAGTGGTGGCAGGTGGGTAGGTGGCAAGTGGTGGTAGGTGGCAAGTGGTGGCAGGTGGGTAGGTGGCAAGTGGGTGGTAGGTGGCAAGTGGAGGTAGGTGGGTAGGTGGCAAGTGGTGGTAGGTGGCAAGTGGAGGTAGGTGGCAAGTGGAGGTAGGTGGCAAGTGGAGGTAGGTGGCAAGTGGGTGGTAGGTGGCAAGTGAGTGGTAGGTGGCAAGTGGGTGGTAGGTGGCAAGTGGGTGGTAGGTGGCAAGTGGAGGTAGGTGGCAAGTGGAGGTAGGTGGCAAGTGGAGGTAGGTGGCAAGTGGAGGTAGGTGGCAGGTGGAGGTAGGTGGCAAGTGGTGGTAGGTGGCAAGTGGGTGGTAGGTGGCAAATGGGTGGTAGGTGGCAAGTGGTGGTAGGTGGCAAGTGGTGGTAGGTGGCAAGTGGTGGCAGGTGGGTAGGTGGCAAGTGGTGGTAGGTGGCAAGTGGTGGCAGGTGGGTAGGTGGCAAGTGGGTGGTAGGTGGCAAGTGGTGGTAGGTGGCAAGTGGAGGTAGGTGGCAAGTGGAGGTAGGTGGCAAGTGGAGGTAGGTGGCAAGTGGAGGTAGGTGGCAAGTGGAGGTAGGTGGCAAGTGGAGGTAGGTGGCAAGTGGAGGTAGGTGGCAAGCGGTGGTAGGTGGCAAGTGGGTGGTAGGTGGCAAGTGGAGGTAGGTGGCAAGTGGAGGTAGGTGGCAAGTGGTGGTAGGTGGCAAGTGGGTGGTAGGTGGCAAGTGGGTGGTAGGTGGCAAGTGGAGGTAGGTGGCAAGTGGTGGTAGGTGGCAAGTGGGTGGTAGGTGGCAAGTGGTGGTAGGTGGCAAGTGGTGGTAGGTGGCAAGTGGTGGTAGGTGGCAAGTGGTGGTAGGTGGCAAGTGGAGGTAGGTGGCAAGTGGTGGTAGGTGGCAAGTGGCAAGTGGAGGTAGGTGGCAAGTGGTGGTAGGTGGCAAGTGGAGGTAGATGGCAAGTGGGTGGTAGGTGGCAAGTGGTGGTAGGTGGCAAGTGGAGGTAGGTGGCAAGTGGTGGTAGGTGGCAAGTGGAGGTAGGTGGCAAGTGGTGGTAGGTGGCAAGTGGTGGTAGGTGGCAAGTGGTGGTAGGTGGCAAGTGGTGGTAGGTGGCAAGTGGAGGTAGGTGGCAAGTGGTGGTAGGTGGCAAGTGGAGGTAGGTGGCAAGTGGTGGTAGGTGGCAAGTGGTGGTAGGTGGCAAGTGGTGTTAGGTGGCAAGTGGGTGGTAGGTGGCAAGTGGTGGTAGGTGGCAAGTGGTGGTAGGTGGCAAGTGGTGGTAGGTGGCAAGTGGAGGTAGGTGGCAAGTGGAGGTAGGTGGCAAGTGGAGGTAGGTGGCAAGTGGTGGTAGGTGGCAAGTGGTGGTAGGTGGCAAGTGGTGGTAGGTGGCAAGTGGGTGGTAGGTGGCAAGTGGTGGTAGGTGGCAAGTGGTGGTAGGTGGCAAGTGATGGTAGGTGGCAAGTGGTGGTAGGTGGCAAGTGGAGGTAGGTGGCAAGTGGTGGTAGGTGGCAAGTGGAGGTAGGTGGCAAGTGGTGGTAGGTGGCAAGTGGTGGTAGGTGGCAAGTGGTGGTAGGTGGCAAGTGGAGGTAGGTGGCAAGTGGTGGTAGGTGGCAAGTGGTGGTAGGTGGCAAGTGGAGGTAGGTGGCAAGTTGTGGTAGGTGGCAAGTGGTGGTAGGTGGCAAGTGGGTGGTAGGTGGCAAGTGGGTGGTAGGTGGCAAGTGGGTGGTAGGTGGCAAGTGGGTGGTAGGTGGCAAGTGGAGGTAGGTGGCAAGTGGTGGTAGGTGGCAAGTGGGTGGTAGGTGGCAAGTGGGTGGTAGGTGGCAAGTGGGTGGTAGGTGGCAAGTGGGTGGTAGGTGGCAAGTGGGTGGTAGGTGGCAAGTGGGTGGTAGGTGGCAAGTGGAGGTAGGTGGCAAGTGGTGGTAGGTGGCAAGTGGTGGTAGGTGGCAAGTGGGTGGTAGGTGGCAAGTGGGTGGTAGGTGGCAAGTGGAGGTAGGTGGCAAGTGGGTGGTAGGTGGCATGTGGAGGTAGGTGGCAAGTGGGTGGTAGGTGGCAAGTGGAGGTAGGTGGCAAGTGGGTGGTAGGTGGCAAGTGGGTGGTAGGTGGCAAGTGGGTGGTAGGTGGCAAGTGGATGGTAGGTGGCAAGTGGGTGGTAGGTGGCAAGTGGGTGGTAGGTGGCCGACCGGTGGAGGTAGGTGGCCGGCCGGTGGAGGTAGGTGGCCGGCCGGTGGAGGTAGGTGGCCGGCCGGTGGAGGTAGGTGGGTGGCCGGTGGAGGTAGGTGGCCGGTGGAGGTAGGTGGCCGGCCGGTGGAGGTAGGTGGGTGGCCGGTGGAGGTAGGTGGCCGGCCGGTGGAAATGTGGAAGTGAGCAGCAGGCGGGCATGTGGTGTTGGGTTGTGAGTGGCTGGGTGGAGGTGGGTGGCAGATGTGTGGTGTGTCTTTCAAAAATATTCATCTCTAGGTGTATCCACTGCCCTTTTTATTGTTATATTCCCAATATTTTACCCTAGGTGCAATGCAGTGACACTGGACTGAAAGTACACCTGGAGTTGGTCCTGGGAATTCTACTCGGGCCAGGCTTGACTTATGATTACTTGGTCCAAAACACTTGTTTCCTGAAGCAGCCCACAGGCACACACTACAACCTGGTTGGTCCGGTATGTCTTGCATGAAAAAGTCTAATTTTCTCTTGAACATTTCTATTTCTGAACTGGCAGTATTTCTTATGTTTACTAGGAGGATATTCAATAGCCGTGGACCTATGATGTGTATACAGTGGTTGTACCTATGGCACCTTTACTCTTCGCAGGATCTATTCTTTATTTCCTATGATATCTTTCAGTCCAGTACAGTATGTTATTTTCAAGTTTAAGGCCTCAGGTCTCTCATTCTTGAGCACCACATTTGTAGTTATTCAGATGCCCAGGCATTCTCCATTTGCTAGTGACATTATACACAGCTATATTATAGATACTACACATTACATAATATATTGACCATCTCTTGCAGTGACCATGGTGAAATCTGCTTTGTTTAAATGCAATTTTACCGGGCATTTACTCTCCCAATACAGTACTTGCAGCAGATCTCCACTCAGGCTCAATTTTGTACTCGCCTTATTGTGCTTGCAAGGGTTAAGCTTCAGCTTTTTGGCCCTACCTGTCAACTTATAAACAGGTTAAATATGGTTTAGTACTTACAATATGAGGTGCTGCTTGAATACCAACTGATCTCTTAATTCTTATTGGAGCAACGTACTGTCCTTTCCGAGACAAATGCTCTGCGGACAATCTATTCGTAACCTTTCTCAAGTCTTCAATCTATCAAACAGATAAAGAGAGTTGTTAAATTATGTAACAATACTAATACATTAATATAAAAATGTGAAGTACAGTGTATAATAGTTTCTAAAGAAAGAAATTATTCTGCCATTAATTTACAACATTTCAAGAGTAAGAACTTCCCTATGTTGAGCAAAATCTTACATCACTGATGGAACTAATCCAGTATCACAACAAACACAGTATCTATGGCCTGTCAGTTACATGTGAACAACTCTCATAATGTCTTACCTCCTTATGAAATTGAGCAGTCTTCTTGCGGTTGCTTTCTAGTGTCGTCTCCAACTTCTCACACAGCTGTTTCATTTTTCCCAACTCGCACTGATAAAGAGTCTTCTCGCTGAATTGCCGCATGATCATATTCTCCAACTCCTATTGGGATAAATCATCATTACCTAATTTCCTATTTGAAATGGAATGAAATGCTGTAGCTCAGAGAAGATATATAATATATATTATAATAATTACAATATTTTGGTAGCGGTCATACTTTTAAACATATTTTGTTGAAAACGACAAAGTTTTAGATTTATGATTCTTCACGAATCTTCTCAATATTTCTTATGTTTTCTTTACTGAAGCAGGAAGTGGAAAAATAACTCTCCAAAGTTCATTTTTACAATTTTATTAGGTTTGACACCTAGTGATGCGTTTCACAAGGTCACTCCTTACATTCTCAATGACAAATTCTACAGTGCTTAGCGCGGCTTTTATCATCTTATGGCGAGGTGGTTAGGTAACATATGGATGAATAGGTAACATACAGATGAATGGCATTACATAGGGAATATTGATAAGGAATTAAATGTATCATCATAGTGTGAGACACGTTGGCAGTTTATGGTCTTCTGGCTGCTTCCGTTCCTGTGGCAGAGTCATTTGGTTCTCCTTCTGCATATTGAAGTGGGTAAAGTGAAATTGGATATTAGCTGGTTGTTTATTGCTGGCCTAGATGCGTATCTAGACCAGTAATAAACAACCAGTCATTGCACATACAGCATATTATATTATACATACATACATACATACATACATATATATATATCGCCTCAAATGGCGAGCATTTTGGGTAACGATAGCCGACAATTCGTTTCGTATGGCGACCGCTCGTTTGAATGATGACAAGACCATTTGGTGGGGTCACGCTGCTTCTCGCACATTTTTGGACGCCTCCGATGATGCAAATAAATAATGTTTTTTGTTTAAAGATGCTCATGATGCTGGGATATAAAGGGGTGACTGCTGATATGTTGCAATGCAATAATTTTTTTTTTATTTATTTTTTTTTTGAAATACAACAAATGTCAAAAAGGTTCGTTCGGTGCTCGGCATGTAGGCTGCTCCATGTTTCTTAAATAAAAAAAAAAAGACGAAAAATAAAAAAAAAATCTAGAAGTATCAACTTATACCTCAATTTACATCTTAATCCTTCGCTCTAATATGTCAAACCACACACACAAATAGCCATTAGTAAAAATGGATGCTATTAGCAGGATTGTTAAGCATGATTTCCCTTACCTAAAGCCATGATGATCTTTGTTTACATACCTAATCCATTTGTTGTGTAACTAGTCTTTGTCTTATTATTGTTTCAATTATTTTGCTGAAGATGCTCGCTAGTGATGGTGGTCTGTAGATAAGTGCCTTGTCTCTAGTCCCTTTCTTGTATATTATACCTCCTTTTCCGATTTATTGCAGCTGGCAAATTCTCTACAATTGTCACAGATCAATGCTAGAGGTATGCCACAGGCCAGTGCTGCCGTTTTAACCTCTGTGATGCTCTGAGTTTATTGTGACATTCCCCGTGCGCATTAAATCAAGTGTTTGCAAATTTTTTTTCATCTTTGTAAAATGATAAATTCCCTTCCTTGAACACGTACACATAAAAAACTAAAAAATTCCACTTACTTTGGTTGTGGGGACATGGGAGAAGGAGGTGTCAGATGTGTCATGGGCTGGTCACCCGAGCGTGAAGCTCCCAGAGGCGGTCGCACAGGCCATTGAAGAACCGTGAGTTGCCACAAATATATTTTCAATTATTTGTTCTATGTATTTCCAATGCGGTTTTATTTGTTTTTTTATCGTATATGATGCATATTTGTGTCCTTGACAATATTTACACAGTAAAACGTTCATAGTGTTCCATGGCACTGTGATACGTGTGTCAGTAATGTGTTCATAATAAATGTGTATTGTCGCAATATTACTTGTTCAAAATTCACTAAAATTATAATATGTAGTTTCACTCACTATATACACAGTAACACACTGTATTACACATTCTGTACTTCAGAAGTGAGTGATAATCAACGAAGCAGTCCATGGTAGACTGCGCGACTGCGCTCTCGTTGCACCAGGTACAAACAGATTTTCGTTTCCTGTTTCTTTGTTCTGTGTGCTTGCAAATAACACACTCACTCACAAATAACACACTCACCCTTGGCTTTAGTACCTGTAGGTGGTATGAAGCCAAGCTTGTTAAGTGTAAGGTAATCTTGAAAAGATTATAGGAAAATATCAATTTGTAAGGTAGTCTTGAAAAGATCACTTTGTAAGGTATTGTGGAAGAGATTCAGTCATACTGGAAGAGGTTCAGGTATTCTAGAAGAGATTCAGCCATTCTTAAAAAGATCTATGGAAAACACCACCATGGAAGCCACTAATACTGCTCATCTATGCAACTTTTATCAGATGCATCATCACTGAACCCAGAAAACGATTCATCTATCATCTATAAAAATTAGAGATAACACGGGGTGGAGATGGATGGCACTCGGCTACCCATGCTGATACAGGGATAAGCTCGCTCCCTGTATCGTCGTCATCTGTGCTGTAGCACTTGCATCCGACCCTTGTGTTAGGTCCTTATTGTGCCTAGCTTCATCAATACCATGACCCTTATGTTCTTCAAACAATAAGGTCTGAATTACACTGACAGCGCAATCTTTCAACACCACATCAAACAGGTGTTTGGGAGCCAGAGGTGCATGCGCCACCCATGGTTGCTCACTTGGTACTAAGCCAGCCATCAGCCCTAGGGCATTCTGGGATTTTTTCCCAAGACAGCTGCCTCTCACTAGAGGTCCCAAGAGTTCATTTCAAGCACGTTTTGAATGAGTACGAAATATTAAAAAGGTGTTTTCTAGGTTGGCGTAGTTTCCCACCGACTGAGTTTTCTCGGTTGGCGCAGCACAGTGGCTAAACATCCAGTGTGTCATTATCTGGTCTAACAGCTTTAGTATCATCTAGGAATGCTAGTTGTCTCCTTACTTCCTCTGTTACCTTAATATTTGTCCATTTCTCATTTAGGGTTACCATTCCTGTTCTAGTACTGGGAGCTGTTCAGGCTCAGTCACATAAACAATCCATGGAAACTGGCAATTAATTTATTACAAATTTCCTTTCATTTCCTGTATGTTCTTCTCTCTCATGTAATCTAGCCACTTGTTATTCACTGTCATTTTCCTAAGTTTAAGGTTATGTAGTAACATCGGTTGTTTCTTTGTTTTGGATACAACGCCATTTTGAGTTGTTACTGATATTTTTCTTAAGTTTATGTACTTGTTCCTATTCCGGTTCTCTTGTGACCTTCGTCCTCTGTATTTCTTCCACTTTCTCCTGTTATATATTTTAGCTTCTTGGCATTGTTTATTAAACCATGGGTTATTATGTTCCCTCAAACTTTCTTACCTTACTGTTAGTATGAATCTTTTTATTTTTTTGAGCCTCTTTGCATCTCCATTTAATTTGATCCATCATTTCCTGCACCGTCTTACCCATCAGTTCTTCCTCCCTTTGTATATTTTCTAGATTCTCTTAATCTCATCTAATTTCTTTTTTTGTAGTCTATTCTTCTCTACCTGACCCCTTGTCTTATTGGTCACTGTTTTTAGTTCAATCTGATAGTCAAAGACCAAAACTCAATGGTCACTGCCTCCTCCTAGTGTTAACTCGTGTTTCAAAGTTTTCGATGTCTTCATTATTCTAAGAAGATCATGTCCAGTAGACTAAGTGATCTCCAATTTATCTAGTGTCATGTTTTACATGTGTTAAGAAGACCTTCATAACTTTCACTAATTTTGTACACCACATTTCTTCCTAATTATGAGTTTTTCTAATCCCATTCTATCTCTGTGATTTAGGACCTCCAGAGCTAGAGTTTTGCTTTCATTTTCTGTGGTATAGTTGCAGCTCTCTGCAGTTCATCTATGCATGATTTGCTGGTGTCTTCATATATTATCACAAACCACTATCTTCTATTGACAGTCAATAGAAGATACACAGGGCTACTGACAGTCAAAGTCTGTGTGTGTCTCTCTCTGTGACAGTCAAAGTCAGTCTGTGTTTCCATTTGTATTTCCATCTTCAATTTCCTCATATATCCACTTTCCCTTTACTAGCAGTACTACTCTTCCTCCCAGGCTTTCCTTCCTTTCTTTCTTTCCTTATTAATTGGTCATTCCTCTCCCCCCCCCCACACTCCTTCCTGAAAATATTGCATCTAAAATAATGTAATTTATTTGGATTTCCAATTTTGTCCCACTTTTAATAACCATTTCATTTATTTCCTCTGCTTTGTTTGTAACTTCATCGTCATTGGTATACCACATCTTGAGGCTCTTCTTGAACACATTGTTTCCTCAATTCTCACAACGTTCCTGTTGGTTGTGAGCAATAAATAAGGTACAGTGCTGTATGTGATGAGTGATTATGAAGTAAGAAGAGGTTGACAGTGAGAGAGGGAGGCTATGAGATGTAGAAATTTAGAGATAAATATTGTGACCAAGAGGAAGAGAAGCAGTGATGGCGTGCTGTATGTTAACCATCGAGTGGAAGCTAGAGAGGGGCTGGAGGGAGAGGGCTGAGAGTAGAAATGGGGCTAGTGATAGATTTAACATCTATAATTAAACTATAATGTATAGATTGAGTATGGCTTGCTTTTCCCTATTTCACATTCCATTATGCAGCATTTATTTACACTGACTTGCATTTCCCATGTGCTGCTCAATTCCTGTTGCAATTTTGTCCAGGTTATTTTGAAGGCTATGGCAGTCATCCAAGTCTTTTACTTTCCATGTTCACATCTGCAAATTTATTCGTGTAACTCTGAATCTCCTCTGGTAGTGTTTATATTAGACAATGAACATTACTGGTGCTAGAACTGAACCTTGTAGTATTCCACTAGTGATATTTTTTGTCTCATACATTCCTTCTAGTTACTGCTCATTTTTCTGTTGTACAATTTTTCATCATTCAGATGATGAAAACATCTGAATGTTTTCATTCATGTGAATGAAAGTTAAAAAAATAACAAAACATCATTTCACCTTCAGAATAGCCTCTTGTGTGGGACTTTGTTAAAGGCCTTTTTTAGGTCCAGGTTGATGCACTTGGCCCAACCTTTCTTGCAAGATCTCAAGAGTTTCTCTCTAATTTCCTGTCTAATGTCTCTACTTTTCTGTTTACCACAATTCCTGGCTTCCACTTCACTAACGTTTCTCTCTCTGGCCCACTTGCGCACAAGAATTTCTTCCTAATACTTTTCTACACAATAGAATACACTTTTTTATACCCTTTGTAACCTCCATCTCAATTTAAAAAATTCTTTACATGTTGAATATCCTTGCCTAACTTTTCATTTATGATCTGGCATCTACATTGGTTTTGGATCTGGTTTTCTAAGAGAAGTTCCGGATCAGCCGGGCTGTGGTGGGTACGTGGCCCTGCGGGCCGCTCCAAGCAACAGCCTGGTGGACCAAACTCTCACAAGTCGAGCCTGGCCTCGGGCCGGGCTTGGGGAGTAGAAGAACTCCCAGAACCCCATCAACCAGGTACATTTGATTTCTCAGTGTCTTCATAATATTTTGTATATTCTTTAGTTTCATTCTCTTCTCTATTATTTCAGCATTAATTTCCTTATTTTCCTTTCCTGTTCAGCAAGTTGGCTATTAAAAATGGCTACATCCTAACTCACATGCACTGATGTGTGGTGGTTGTGTGGGTTGTATTGTAACGGGGGAGGGGGGAAATGAGAATAGCGAGTAAGTAGGAAGTGAGTAGGAGAAGTAGAAGAGGTAGAAGGGTAGATAGGGAAAGTAGATAGTAGAAGAAGAAAAGTGAATTGCTGCCAACATCCATTCTAGACCATTACATACAAGACAAGGAATGGAACTTGTCTGTATCAAAAGATATTATTACCATGTATCAACTCCCAAACATGTACTCATTAATATCATGAATCCAGTAACCATCGAGGCTTTCTCACCCCAACTCAAAAACTCTAAGGAACAAAGTTAAAGACAATTTAAATAATAAATTCAATTATATTTCACATGATAAGTATCATAATTTAAGCAATTCAATTAAAATGTTAAAGATTAATATGCAAAGTGAGCCATCATCCAAGAATTTGAGAACCCTACAACTGACTGCCCCTGATCATCACACAACATACTGTATGTAAACACAACCAAGTAACCTTAATGCTCAACTCACCAAGTGTCTGCCTATAGCTGGATTGAGAGGGGGGGGGGGGGGAGTCTGCAGCTATCAGGCAGTGTCACCCCCGTCCGACCGACAGCCTGTCTCGGCTGTTGTCCTCCTCTGCTCTACTGCCTGGTCTATCTGTTAATGCTCTCGAATCTATAGCTCTCCGAGTATATATTGGGAAACCTAGTAGCTAACTCTGCCCACAAGTAGATAGCCTCCAGCTCTCTACCAAGCCACTCCTTAAACGTCGGCATGTTTGAAGGCCAATTATCAGATTAGCAGAGGCAAGGTGAAATTCTCATGGGTGACCTCAGGTCACTTGGTGGTCATTAACTCTTAGAGGTGTGAGATTCAGGCCGCCAGAATGGGGCCTGTCAAATCCTTGTCTGTGACTCATGTATCTCTATGTATTTTAAATACTGTAACCCCGCGATTATCCGGGATTCAAACATCCGGAAAACGCCCTTATACGGCCAAAATCGTGATCGGATAAAGTTATCACAATATCCGGCCAAAATGGCCACAGGAACCGGATAAAAGCTAGTTTGGCCGGATGAAAATACGGCCATGCCGTATTAATCCCGTCTGTGGCTCTAGACGCATGGTGGAGGAGGGGGGTGGGGTGGGTGGGTGGTGTTGGGAGGGTGGGAGGGGTGCGTCAGGAGGGACCACCTGGGTACAGGAATTACCATTAATTTTAGAACAATTAATCATAGCCAAAAACAAATGAAATAAGTACTAGTAATTATGTAATAACAAATAAATAAGTTTCCTAAAAGCATTGTGCACAGGCTGAAGTTTCCTTCAAAAATATTGTGAATTTTTTTCCTCCTGGCAGCCTAGGTAACGTGCTATAGCTGCCCCACCCCAAGTGGACCCGTCCAACACTGGTCAACCCATGTGCGTCCGTCCCTCGTGTTATACACAGTGCTGCGCCATTAGTGAAATATTTTTTTAAATAACTTTTTTATTTTCATAGTAACTTTGAACATTTTTGGCCAAGACTATGTCTGGTAGCAGCATCAATCGTTCTGGAGGTGTTAAGAGGAAGAAAGTTGTCCTAACAATTAAAGACAAGTCACTGTTATACACCTCAACCAGTGCGGCCTCACAGTGTTGCGCCATTAGTGAAATATTTTTTTAAATAACTTTCTTAATTTTCATAGTAATTTTGAACATTTTTGGCCAAGAATATGTCTGGTAGCAGCATCAATCGTTCTGGAAGTGTTAAGAGGAAGAAGATTGTCCTAGCAATTAAAGACAAGTTACGTGTTGTTCAACCAGTGAGGCGTCACAGGCAGCCAAGCGCCTTCAACAAGTGAGGCGCCACAGGCAAGCCAAGCTCCTTCAACAAGTGAGGCATTACAGGCAAGCCAAGCGCTTTCAACAAGTGACGCGCCACAGGCAAGCCAAGCGCTTTCAACAAGTGAGGCGCAAGCAAGCGCCTTTAACAAGTGAGGCGTCACAGGCAAGCCAAGCGCCTTCAACAAGTGAGGGCATGCAAGTGCTTCAACAAGTGAGGTGCAAGCAAGCGCCTTCAACAAGTGAGGCCTCACAGGCAACCCAAATGCCCTCAACCAGTGAGGCTTCAGCAGCTGGCAGTCAAAACTAACTTAGCTTAATGAACTGTACAGTAATTTTAAGTGTTAATTTTAGTGTTGTGTTAGTATAGGTTACGTAAATTGTTAAGAATTTTTAACTTCAAGATGTGTGGCATCAATAAAGAAGACGAACACCAACAAGGTAAGTTGAGGTTTCTAGTTGAATATTTAATAATTGTATGTGGCAAGGCAATTCAAATTATGTTTGTAGTATAAAAATAGTTGGAAATGGTCACTTTTGGACACATAGGTGAAAAAGTACCATTATCCGAAAAATGTGATAATCCGGCTGGGGGTCCTTCCCATATAGTCCGGATGATCGAGTGGAGACAGTACAACTAAACCAAACACCTTTACAGTGTTACAGTATGGTGTGGTGTGTCTTTATGTAGTGGGTGTTGTGTAAAAGTGTAGTATGGTGTGGTGTGTCTATGTAGTGGGTGTTGTGTAAAAGTGTAGTTACAGGACAAGAAATATGCTTGTTGTGTCTTTTCTCTCTAGTACTCTTTACTACAACATGCTCTAAAACTACTGTTGGTTTCAGCATTCACTGCTTCTCACATAAATTTCAACACCTCTGTTTGCAAAAGAGAATTGTTGTATGTTTTTGTGACAGCTATGCTCACTTGTTATTAAAGTTGCAGGTTTAATAAATTCCTCGTTCTCTTTTGTTAATTCCTGTTACTATTTTGAACATTGTGATCAAATTGCCACTTTTCCTTCAACCTTCCAGCTTTAGCATGTTTAATCTGTCCTCACAGCTCATCATAAGCTCTGGGAGTCAATTTAGTAGCACCCTTTCTATTTTATTTGTGTTTCTTGAAATATGGGCACCACACTACTGCTGCATACAGTACAGGTATTCTGATTTTGGCCTCACGAATGTAGTGAGCAGTTTCTTTAATATTTTTTTGTCCATATATTAAATCTTAGGTGGTACTCTAAATCATATACTGTACTGTATATATGATGTGCGCTGTTCAGCCACTTTTACCAAACTCATAAAAATATATATTGCGCACTTTAAGGGTTAAATGCGGCTCTGAAATTTGCTAGCATAGTGTAGGCTTCATTTACACTACCTTTTATGTATTCTACAGGGCTTTGGCGATAATGTTTTCATTTTTTTTTTTTTTGCACATCCCAATGTATTTATACTGCTTGCACAGTTAGGGGGACTAAGCATCCATATACTGTATACTCGAAGTTTGAAAGTCGATATTAAGGCTGGTGTGTTGTAACACCCATGACCCCCTAGAGCTCACATCCAGAGAACCCTTCTCCAAGGTCAGCCCAGATGACCTGTGGATCGTCTTGCAAAAGTTGATTAAAAATTCCTGGGCTAGTCTTAGCCAGCTAGTTTCAAGTAGGTGATATTTCTAGATCATTTTGTCAAACATTGTAATGGAATTAGACCCCCAGATCCTTATGTGTAAACACCTAGGAATGTACCCCTTGATGTTGTTGGGAGTGTTGGCTGTGTAAACATTCGGGTGAGGAAAATGTTCCTTCCCTCTTGCACCCCTGTAATTAATATTTCCCATCCTTGAAGAGGTGTAAGGTGGCTGTCAAACATCTTAATTGAAAATTCTTGAGTGTTTGTGCATGCATGGCCAGCCTCAATATAGATTAGCAACAGCAAATTCCCCCCACCCCCTTTCTCAGCTGATAGAGGGTGTGCCAGTTTTGGGAACGTGTGTATATATATGCCCTGTAGGGAAGTTAGGGAGCGAGTGCTGGATACCAGGGTCGAGAGCAGGTCTGTGAAGAACATCACACAGCCAGGGAGAGACAAGAGTGAATCCACCAGGGCGAGAGGCAGTGGCCTTAAGATAATGTGTGATCTCTGATGGTATTGTTCCATGTCTAAATTACTTAACATTTGCCAGTGTTAGAGTAGGGACTTTTAGTTGGTGAATATCATATTTTTTTGTTCTCAATAAACCCATGTTAAACTCTCCTTGTGTCAATTTATGGAACCTCTTATCCTCTGTGTATAGTTGTTAACAACCGTTCCCTAATTAATGACAGTTAAAGAAAGAGGACTCTCCAAGTCAAGCAATGTTTCTTGCCTCATTGCTTGATACAGCTAATGGGCAAGGCGGGATGGTGGCAGCTTAGTTAATCCTGTGCAGCATTTTCTTGGAAGGGTATCCTTGGTTCCCGGTGTAACCATCAGTGGTATCACCATATGTCAGTTCATATTACGTCAACTATAAATACCCAGCGTTCAATAACTAATTTCCTCACGGTTTACCATTATCAATTGTTACAAAGTGTTACCAAGTGCAACCAGTAGGAAGTGTTACTCAGTATATATTAGTATTCATTCATCAGACTACTCTCTACTCCCACTTACTCTCTCCTCCTGCTCCTTCCTACCCCTCCTCAATATCCCATTTTCTCTTCCTCCTCTCCTACCTCCACTCTTCCCCATGCGCCCCTCATTTTCTGTTGCCCCACAGACGAGTTCCCCCTCCCCGCCCACGTTTTCTAAACCTTTCCACCATCTCACCCATTCCTTTCCTTCCTCCCTCCTCCCTTATTCCTTCCTCCACTTTACTTCTCACCATCAAATGTAGGGATAGATGGAATTTTTGTTACAATAGTGCAGTATTACAATATAGTAGATATAGTGGATAGATGGGAGGGAATAATTTAATGTTACATTGCAGACAAAATTTTCTTTCACAAACACATATTGGAACTGTTTGTTTAGTGTTTCACGCATTTACTTGTCAGTCTCTGTATGTCTACCTCCCATTTGAAGTCTTTGAATTGCATCTTGTTTTTATGATGTTAAAGAATATGCTGGGTTGTTTCACATTTTTCCACTATCCCTTCTTAACATTTCTTGTCTTTCTTCTCACCACTGTGTAACTGTTTCATGCTTGTTTGTATTGTTTGCATGTTTGTGGGGTTGTCTGCTTTTCATTTTGATTCCATTTCATTGTCTTTTGTTCTCTGGCCCCCTCACAACGTCTATTGAAGCAGTCCTATTTCCTATAATTGCTTCCGTTTTGGTATAAATGTTTGTGTCTTCTTGGTATATCTTGCAAAATTTGGAATACATCTTACTTAGTTCCTTGTCTAACAACAAACCATTCCAATTAATTCCATTAAAAATTACCTTACTCCCATATTTTCCTTTCTTAAACTTGAGTTTCATTGAGTTTTTACTTTCTCCATTACATTCTGTGCATATTTTACTTCTAAGCATACAAGGTCACTCTTACCTATTGGAGGTAGGTACTCTTATATCATAGATCTCTACCTCATTAGGTACAAATTAGGTTTAGTACTCACTGTACTCATTAGATTCATGGTACTCATTAGGTTCAGTACCCTTCCCTCATTCTCAGTGGTTTATAGCATGCTGGTACAGTACATTAATACCTCCAGAAAGGAATAATCATGTTTACGAAACTTAATTGAATTCTATGACAGGGTCACTACAATAAGGCAAGGGAAGGCAGGATGGGTAGAATGCATCTTTTCAGACTACCAAAAAGCTTTTGATACAATTCTTCATACAAGACTTGTACACAAGGTGGAAATACAAGTAGGGATAAAAGGAAAGGCTGAGTATGGGAATACTTGACGGACAAGAAACATAGGATCATAGTCAAAGAGGATATGGCTGGCTGGCTGGAGAGTACTGGAAAATGGTGTTCCACAGGGCTCTGTGCTAGGTAAACGACCTTAAAGGAGTGAGCTAGTACATGTCAATGTTTGTAGATGCTGCGAAGTTAACGAGACGAGTAAGAACTGAAGAAGACCTTAACAAACTTCAGAACTGGGAAGATAAATGGCTGCTAGAATTCAATCCAAGTGTAAAATAAAGAAATGTGTAAGGGAGTACTTCGCCAGTACTTTGCCAGGCATCCTAGAGTCACTAGGTGGGTCCCCTCTTTCAGGCACACAGTATGTGCACGGCTCTACAGTAGTGTGGCAGACACTGTGGAGGATTAGTCTTCTTCTAGGTTCCATTCTCCGGCTGCTTCCCAGTGGTTCATTGTCTATATCACACGGGTCTTAACTGAGTAGTTTGGCTTTTGGATTCTTGTGGTGTGGTTCTATACAAAGTTCACATACTTGTAATTACCTAAGTGTAGTTACAGGATGAGAGCTACACTCGTGGTGTCTCGTCTTCCCAGCACACTTTGTCGTACTGTATAACGGTTTGAAAGTACTGTACTCATGGTTTTGGCCTCCACCACCTGCTCACCTAACTTTTTCCAACCGTCTACCACTCTGTTTGCGAAAGTGAATTTACTTGTATTTCTTCGGCTGCTTTGTTTAGTTAGTTTAAATCTATGACCTCTTGTTCTCGAAGTTTCAGGTCTCAGGAAGTCTTCCCTATCAATTTTATCGATTCCTGTTACTATCTTGTGCATAGTGGTCATATCGCCTCTTTTTCTTCTATCTTCTACTTTTGGCATATTTAATGCCTTGTGTTGGCAACGTTGTCTTAACTTTCTTCTGGATGGTCTCTGGGTTATATCTCATTTCCAAAGAATGGACAATAGACAATGTGTCTTTCCACTGGCTTTGAGACATTTAGTCACCCCAAGGTGAAATTCTCTTTATCAGCATGGAATTAGTGGTCTCTGCCATATATGGCTACATTCCCAATTATAAAGCTCTTGCAGTGTATATCTTTTGGCTGGAGTGGTCAAGATGGGGGTTCATTTATTTCTTCCCTCAGATCCAGCTGTTGCTCCTGGAGACCTTCATGGGTGGAGTGAGTCTTGTGACTCCTTGGTGGCCAGATCCGCCTTGGTTTCTGGTTCTTCTGGACCAGCATTGAAAGATGAACATTTTTCCTTCGCTCAAAATTCTCCAATTTCCGCATCTGGAGTTTTTAATACTAGTCTATCATTTGTATGGTGAACAGGTAGTCTAGTTTTTTTAATTCCTTTATCCAATTAATAGTAGACCATCACCTGTGTATGTAGAATACCACTTGAATGAACAGTAAATTTAAAAAAGTAATATTCTGCGCTTTACTGCTGCTGCTCCTAACTTTTATGAAACAGCATGTGAAATGTTGAAAACCTGTATGGCAACATGTATTGTACAGTGCAGGAATTACTTTAACAAATATTTGGGCAGTGTTGCCAAGTAACTGATTGTTCAAAGTATTTTTTTGTATTTATTCATTTTATGGTACAATAAAAGTGATAGTGAGGTCCCCTAGTGTTGGAGGGCCCTTGACCATGGCCTACTGGGCCTATTGCATAATCTGGGGTCTGACAGCTGAGTGGACAGCACTTTGGATTCGTAGTCCTAAGGTTCCAGGCTCGATCCCTGGTGGAGGCAGAAACAAATGAGCAGAGTTTCTTTCAGAGGCAAAGTTGCCTAGCGACCCCGGGCCACGGGGACGTTAAGCCACGAAATCATCTCAAGATAACCTAAAGATAGATCCGGCCCTGCTCTAATAGGGATGGGGGAAGGTAACTAACTACTGAGTGGATTGCTTGTTGCATCATTTCTTTTTTTATGTGAACCTTGCAGTTGTCTATTATGCTTTGCTTTTTTTCTGGACATATTCTTTGTGAGGGTGATCATATTGTCTTGATTTTGAGAAGATTGCTGATCCCCAAACGACAAGTTTGGGGATCAGCAAAAGTCTTATTGCCTATAAGACTTTTGCCTTGGCTTCCAGTAAGTCAGGCTGGGTCTAAAATGTGTGGTGCAGTTTCCTAAAGCTTGGCAACCCAAGTGCTTAAGCACAGACACTGCCAACCAGGGGGCAGATTCATGGAGCAGTTATGCAAGCACTTACGACCGTGTACATCTTTCCTCGATCTTTGGCGACTTTGGTTACATTTATTAAACAGTTGACAAGCATGAAAAAATCCTAATCAACTGTTGTTATTGTTATAAACAGCCTCCTGGTGCTTCGGAGCTCATTAACTGTTTAATAATTGTAAACAAAGCAGCCAAAGATTGACAAAAGCTGTACAGGTTCGTAAGTGCTTGTGTAATTGCTTTGTGAATCTGGCTCCTGGCCCTCTGAGAAATACCAGCTTCATGGGGTTCTGGAGTTCTTCTACTTCCCAAGCCCAGCCCAAGGCCAAGCTTGACTTGTGCAATGGGGACTGTTGTCAGGAAAATTGTTACAAACAGCCAAAACAAGGAAAGACAACTTTAACTCCTATGCCAGCATCAAATTATGAGCCATCACTACAAGAACAAGTATAAAATCCTCATGGTAAGGGATGAGAGGACCTAATTGAATAAACATATCACTGGGAGTATTGCTCTTTGTACAAGTACCTACATACAATATATTACTTCAGGAAGTACCCAAGGATGATCATCTTGGCATTATTGTTTATGCTCCACTACATATGTTTAGGAAATTAATAGGCATTACAAGTCAAAAATATATATTAAGATGCAATACAAAGTGGTTTGTGATGCGAGGGTTATCGCCATGACATGACACCAGGCAAGGTGAGTAGAGTTGTTCTCCTCATGTTGTTTTGAGGTTGGGTCTTCATGGTGTTTGGCATTTTATATGACAGTCGCCAGGATCATGAATTTACCTGAATTTACCTGAAGGCCACTATCCCTCTAGTGGCCTCGACAGGGACAAGAAGTCAACAGCTTGTCAAAGAAAGGTCGAGCCTAGCCTCAGGTTGGACTTGAGGAGTAGAAGAACTCCCCCCCCCCCCTCTCCAGGTATCCCACCGCATTGTTCCTGATGTTTTTTTCCGTTTGTGTTTTGAACTGAAGTAATGTCTTGGCACTTATGGCTTCAGCACGTAGGCAGTTGCATGGGTTTCTAGCCTTATGGGTGAAAAAGCATCTCCTCTTTTCTGCTACATTTGACCTTTTAAAGGAGTGATCTGGAGCAATATCCTCCCACTTGTTCAGTACAGTATTTTAACTCGGTAATAAAATTAAATAATCCTTTTCTTTAAGTCAAAGGTTCAGTTAACTATTCCTAAGGTTTGGTTGCCTTTTTTCTTACTGCAGCCTGTGAGCGATCAAGGACCCCCCCCCCATTAACCTTCGGTGAAGAATGGATGTACTGTAGTTGGTCCACTAATCCCAATATAAACCTATTATAGTGGTGCAGGCAATGAGTCACAATAATGTGGCTGAAGTATGTTGACCAGACCACATACTAGAAGTTGAAGGGACGACGACGTTTCGGTCCGTCCTGGACCATTCTCAAGTCGGTGACTTGAGAATGATCCAGGACGGACCGAAACGTCGTCGTCCCTTCAACTTCTAGTGTGTGGTCTGGTCAACTATTATAGTTGTGCCTCTTACTATTTACCAGAGAGTGAATGCAGTGTTTAGACTTCTAAGTACACTACAGTATCACCATGAAGCAATGAATGCAGAAACTAACATAAATTACAGTATAAGGAAATAACCAAATTTCATTTTCAAATTGTAACTAGCGACACTTCACTAATTGCTTGTGGCAAGGTTTTCAGAGCTGAACAGTAGAGCTGTAAAATATAAACAAACCCAGTCATGTAACTCACTTTTGTCTATATTTAACTGAGCCTCTTCTCCACCCCCAACAAGCAATGGCAGGAGGATAAACATGAAATTCATATTTTATATTTGTTTTTATGATAGAAGAAAACTCTAAACGTGTAGTGTGTACTTGGCATGGTAAGAAGGTATAGTGGATGACAGGTGTGTCATTTGCTCAAACACCACTGGGCTTGGGTAGAAATAGGATGGGTCACCACATGGATTTCCTCGCCCTGTGCCAGAGGGACCTCAGTAACCCAATACGGAAAAAAAAAAGAGACTTCCCAGGCCAACCTTCAAGGTTATAAGATGTGTCATAATCAAAGACAGTAAGTCTTATGTCTTATGACTAGATAGTCATAAGCCAGTGAAGATAAAAATGCACGCACGCGTACACACACGCACGCACGCACGCACGCACGCACGCACGCACGCACACACGCACGCACACACACACACGGACTAATAAATAATTAATACAAACAGTAAGAATCACAACATACCTTCCTCGGAAGTCTCTGTAGTCTTCTTTTAATTTGCTTATTTTCCTTATCTACAACTGTCGTCACTCTTTCTCTCATATTAGAGTTAATTATCTCTCTCTCCTTGGAGATGGGAGTCAACACTTCGCGCATTTTAGGGGTCGCCGTTAAAACTTCCACATCCTTAGACTGTCCCGAGTTTACGAGCGCTTTAGTCGCAACATTTGCCTGACCAACGACAGAACTGTTTCCATCCCCACTACAAACACCACTAACAACTCCAGCTCCCGCCGGAACATTATTATAACAACTTCGTAGTTCGTTTATAGTTGCAAGGTCCTTGTTTTCTTGTATGTCACTGTCCCCATATTTCTTGGAGACTTGATCCAGATGTTGATTAAATTCCTTAATAGTCTGAAACAGAATAAGAAAACGGTTTTGTATAATCCAATATACATAACTTTAGCAATGGTACATAATTAATGCTTAACAAGCCTTGTTGAATCATTATTAATGCTTAAAAAGCCTTGCTGAATCATTATTAATGCTTAACAAGCCTTGCTGAATCATTATTAATGCTTAACAAGCCTTACTGAATCATTGTTAATGCTTAACAAGCCTTGTTGAATCATTGTTAATGCTTAACAAGCCTTGCTGAATCATTATTAATGCTTAACAAGCCTTGCTGAATCATTATTAATGCTTAACAAGCCTTGCTGAATCATTATTAATGCTTAACAAGCCTTGTTGAATCATTATTAATGCTTAACAAGCCTTGTTGAATCATTATTAATGCTTAACAAGCCTTGCTGAATCATTATTAATGCTTAACAAGCCTTGCTGAATCATTATTAATGCTTAACAAGCCTTGCTGAATCATTATTAATGCTTAACAAGCCTTGCTGAATCATTTTTATCACTAATATCCAGAACATAATATCTTTTACACTAGTTAAGTAAAAGTAAATACTGTACAGTATACTACAAATATACTGTATAAATTTACCCCTAAATCAACACCAACGTACTGTAGAGAAATGACTGTACTCAAGTGTTGTTCGGGTGATGGACGCCACATTGTAAGGCACATACAGTACTGTACTACTATATCTTCATTACTTTAACAAATCGTCCATAGCTTTTTTTCATTGTAACCATCTTCACTACACACATTCTTAATCACTGTAATCATCATTATAATCCTTTTCACTGCATACCATTTCCACTATCCAAACACTGCTAGTTATCCCCGTCTACTATCATCATCATTTCACTACCTTCCCTCTCCTTGACGGGCCTGATGGCTGAGTGGACAGTGCTCGGGATTCGTAGTCCTAAGGTTACGGGTTCGATCCCCGGCAGAGGCGAAAACAAATGGGCAGAATTTCTTTCACCCTGATGCCCCAGTTCACCTAGCAGTAAATAGGTACCTGGGAGTTAAACAGCTGCCACGGGCTGCTTCCTGGGTGTGTGTAACACAAAGGAGGCCTGGTCGAGGACCGGGCCGCGGGGACGCTAAACCCCGAAATCATCTCGAGATATAACCTCCTTCACCACCACCACCACTGTCCATCACTGCCTTCTCTATCCTTACACCACCTTCCCTACCCACCACCACCACACTGTCCATCACTGCCTTCTCTATCCTTACACCACCTTCCCTACCCACCACCACCACCACCACCACACTGTCCATCACTGCCTTCTCTATCCTTACACCACCTTCCCTACCCACCACCACCACCACCACCACCACTGTCCATCACTGCCTTCTCTATCCTTACACCACCTTCCCTACCCACCACCACCACCACACTGTCCATCACTGCCTTCTCTATCCTTACACCACCTTCCCTACCCACCACCACCACCACTACTCTTCACCACTTTCCCTTCATCCTTGTAGCAATTTTCACTAAATACTGTCTTCATCAATAAACAAAATAAGAGAAATTAACATATAATCATGTATAAAATAATATTCTACATGAATAGAGGATGGAATTTGTTATTTAGTGAGATTGAAAATAAGTGTAAGTTCCAATTTCATGCCAATGATCATCCCTGGACAGAGACCAGCCACCCTGCAAAGTTCATTAACACTAGCCACAAGCATCTGGCCCTCAACCTCGAACAGACGCACAGAGGGAAATATTCCGTTTTATAGGTCTAGATGTATTTATTTCAGAGGCAAACCAATATTTTAACTAAGTACTGTATTGTACACAGTACTGTACTAAAGCACAGTACTGTGCTTTATTACATGATTCCGATAGTTCAATACAATACAGTTTTTGCTTTTCAAGACATAATGCTTCTCAAGATCGCTGGATTTGTAAATCAACTGTATTAAATGGATTCCCCAACTTGACTAATGATGTAACTCTTAAATTACAAAATGCATTTATGAGATCCTCCTTAAACCTTAGATTGAGAAGCAAGACCAGAGAGCTGACGTTTATCCTCAACAAGCACAATTACGCAAGTCGAGCAATAGGAAGCAAAACAGACCGGAGCAGGAGTGGGCAGAAGTAGAAGTGGATGGGAAAGGGAATGGGTTTTAACACTATGTATGACTAGCCAGAGTTGTCTAACAAGCCAAATTTTTGTGAAATATTTAATTTTTCAAACTAATTTTTTTATGAAATGATAAAGTTTTCATTGTATTACAAATGATTGCAATTTTATGTTCCTTGTGTCAAATAACAAATTTTATCTAACCTAACCTATCCAATCCTATCATAATCTAACATAACCAAGTCAGTAATTCATGTTCCTTATATAATAGATTATTATTGTTAGAAAGGGACCAATTTGAAAAGAAATTTTTGAAAATTACGAAAATCATTCAGCCTGTTAGCACACCGGATCTTGCATACTAGACCAAGTACTGTAGTGCAGTTCTGGCTATTAGGCACATTTATATATACTGTACTGTATATATGTATATACAATACATTATATAGAGCTGTAGAGAGGAGCTCAGACTAGGCACCAGGTTGGCTCGTGTGCTGTTCACACCTTACAAGGTTCCACCAGCTGTGTAAACAACCAATGAGGTTAGGTTAGGTTGTCAAGCCTTGATTGGGGTCAGGTTGACAAGCCTTGAGGTCAGGTTGGCAAGCCTTGAGATCAGGTTGGCAAGCCTTGAGGTCAGATCAGCATAGCATCTGATAGCCCAGCACGCCTTTGTTCCCAGTCTGTACACTTGATAGTCCCTGGTCATTTGTGGGAGGAGCCTGGCTCCTCTTGGATTTCATTTAAATAGCTATAGTAGAGAGAGTCTCTCTAGCTCTCACAAGTTAAGCCTGGTGTCGGGCCAAGCTTGGGGAGTTGAAGAACTCTCAGAACCCCCATCAAACAGGTATCAAGCAGGACATTCAGAGTTTCAGATCCCAAATTCAGTCATAATCAACGATAGTCTGACTCTAGGCTCTGTGAGGCAGGGAGAGGTCAGACTCGTGCCAGGGCACTCGTTAGTGTTGACTTTGGCGAGTTTGGTAGTGTGATAGTAATATTGTCTGTGTGTATTCACGTAGTTGTGTTTGCGAGGGTTGAGCTTTGCTCTTTCGGCCCGCCTCTCAACTGTCAATTAACTGTTTACTAACTACATTTTTTTTCCACACCCCACACCCCACACCCCACACACACACACACACACACACACACACACACACACACACACACACACACACACACACACACACACACACACACACACACACACACACACCTCGGGCCTCTGTGGGGCCTCGTAGCCTGGTGGATAGAGCGCAGGATTCGTAATTCTGTGGCGCGGGTTCGATTCCCGCACGAGGCAGAAACAAATGGGCAAAGTTTCTCTCACCCTGAATGCCCCTGTTACCTAGCAGTAAATAGGTACCTGGGAGTTAGTCAGCTGTCACGGGCTGCTTCCTGGGGGGTGTGTGTGTGTGGTGTGGGGGAAAAAAAAAAAAAAAAAAATAGTAGTTAGTAAACAGTTGATTGACAGTTGAGAGGCGGGCCGAAAGAGCAGAGCTCAACCCCAGTAAAAACACAACTAGTAAACACACACACACACACACACACACACACACACACAGAGGAATGTGTACGTCAGGGTGAGAAGAGAAGCAGAGAAAAGTTTTGAAAATGATATAGCAAACAAAGCCAAGACCGAACCAAAGCTACTCCACCGTCACATCAGAAGGAATACAACAGTGAAAGAACAGGTATTGAAACTTCGAACAGGCAAGGACAAGTATACAGAGAATGACAGAGGTGTGTGAAGAACTCAACAAGAGGTTCCAGGAGGTCTTCACAATAGAACAAGGTGAGGTCACTATGCTAGGAGAAAGGGAGGTAAACCAGGCGGCCTTGGAAGAGTTCGAAATTACGAGAGAGGAGGTCAAGAGACACCTGCTGGATCTGGATGTTAGAAAGGCTGTTGGTCCAGATGGGATCTCACCATGGATACTGAAAGAGTGTGCAGAGGCACTTTGCTTGCCACTCTCCATAGTGTATAGTAAGTCACTGGAGACGGGAGACCTACCAGAAATATGGAAGACGGCAAATGTGGTCCCAATATACAAAAAGGGCGACAGGCAAGAGGCACTGAACTACAGGCCAGTGTCCTTGACTTGTATACCATGCAAGGTGATGGAGAAGATCGTGAGAAAAAACCTGGTAACACATCTGGAGAGAAGGGACTTCGTGACAAATCGCCAACATGGGTTCAGGGAGGGTAAATCTTGCCTTACAGGCTTGATAGAATTCTACGATCAGGTGACAAAGATTAAGCAAGAAAGAGAGGGCTGGGCGGACTGCATTTTTCTTGGATTGTCAGAAAGCCTTTGACACAGTACCGCATAAGAGGCTGGTACATAAGCTGGAGAGACAGGCAGGTGTAGCTGGTAAGGTGCTCCAGAGGATAAGGGAGTATCTAAGCAATAGGAAGCAGAGAGTTACGGTGAGGGGCGAGACCTCCGATTGGCGTGAAGTCACCAGTGGAGTCCCACAGGGCTCTGTACTCGGTCCTATCTTGTTTCTGATATATGTAAATGATCTCCCGGAGGGTATCAATTCATTTCTCTCAATGTTTGCGGACGATGCTAAAATTATGAGAAGGATTAAAACAGAAGAGGACTGTTTGAGGCTTCAAGAAGACCTAGACAAGCTGAAGGAATGGTCGAACAAATGGTTGTTAGAGTTTAACCCAACCAAATGTAATGTAATGAAGATAGGTGTAGGGAGCAGGAGGCCAGATACAAGGTATCATCTGGGAGAGGAAATTCTTCCAGAGTCAGAGAAGGAAAAAGACTTGGGGTTGATATCACGCCAGACCTGTCTCCTGCAGCACATATCAAGCGGATAACATCAGCGGCATATGCCAGGCTGGCCAACATACGAACGGCATTCAGAAACTTGTGTAAAGAATCATTCAGAACTTTGTATACCACATATGTTAGGCCAATCCTGGAGTATGCAGCCCCAGCATGGAGTCCATATCTAGTCAAGGATAAGACTAAACTGGAAAAGGTTCAAAGGTTTGCCACCAGACTAGTACCCGAGCTGAGAGGTATGAGCTACGAGGAGAGACTACGAGAATTAAACCTCACTTCGCTGGAAGACAGAAGAGTAAGGGGGGACATGATCACCACATTCAAGATTCTGAAGGGAATTGATAGGGTAGATAAAGACAGTATTTAACACAAGGGGAACACGCACAAGGGGACACAGGTGGAAACTGAGTGCCCAAATGAGCCACAGAGATATTAGAAAGAACTTTTTTAGTGTCAGAGTGGTTGACAAATGGAATGCATTAGGAAGTGATGTGGTGGAGGCTGACTCCATACACAGTTTCAAGTGTAGATATGATAGAGCCCAATATGCTCAGGAATCTGTACACCTGTTGATTGACGGTTGAGAGGCGGGACCAAAGAGCCAGAGCTCAACCCCCGCAAGCACAACTAGGTGAGTACAACTAGGTGAGTACACACACACACATACACACACACACCCCAAGAAGCAGCCCATGACAGCTGACTAACTCCCAGGTACCTATTTACTGCTAGGTAACAGGGGCATTCAGAGTGAAAGAAACTTTACCCATTTGTTTCTGCCTGGTGTGGGAATCAAACCCGTGCCACAGAATTACGAGTCCTGCGCGCTATCCACCAGGCTACCAGGCCCCAAAGAATACACAAGGAAATAACAGTAAGGAAATCAATGGAGCAGGAAGGGGATCGAACTAACGTTCTGGGCAAGACCAGACGCACGCCATACCCGCTAGGCCACGTCCAGATACGAAATGTGTATGTATGTGCGTGTATGTGTGTACTCACCTAGTTACTCGCCTAGTTGTGTTTGCGGGGGTTGAGCTCTGGCTCTTTGGTCCCGCCTCTCAACCGTCAATCAACAGGAGTACAGATTCCTGAGCCTATCGGGCTCTTATCATATCTACACTTGAAACTGTGCATGGAGTCAGCCTCCACCACATCTCTTCCTAATGCATTCCATTTGTCCACCACTCTGACACTAAATTTGGGCACTCAGTTTCCACCTGTGTCCTCTTGTACGTGTTCCCCTTCTGTTAAATAGACTGTCTTTATCTACCCTATCAATTCCCTTCAGAATCTTGAATGTGGTGATCATGTCCCTCCTTACTCTTCTGTCTTCCAGCGAAGTGAGGTTTAATTCTCGTAGTCTCTCCTCGTAGCTCATACCTCTCAGCTCGGGTACTAGTCTGGTGGCAAACCTTTGAACCTTTAGATTCAAATGAACCCTATCATCAAAGGTTTAGATGAACCTTTAGGTAGGTATGTGTAATTACCTAAGTGTAGTTACAGGATGAGAGCTACGCTCGTGGTGTCCCGTCTTCCCAGCACTCTTTGTCATATAACGCTTTGAAACTACTGACGGTCTTGGCCTCCACCACCTTCTCACTTAACTTGTTCCAACCGTCTACCACTCTGTTTGCGAAGGTGAATTTTCTTATATTTCTTCGGCATCTGTGTTTAGCTAGTTTAAATCTATGACCTCTTGTTCTTGAAGTTCCAGGTCTCAGGAAATCTTCCCTGTCGATTTTATCAATTCCTGTTGCTATTTTGTATGTAGTGATCATATCACCTCTTTTTCTTCTGTCTTCTAGTTTTGGCATGTTTAATGCTTCCAACCTCTCCTCGTAGCTCTTGCCCTTCAGTTCTGGGAGCCACTTCGTAGGATGTCTTTGCACCTTTTCCAGTTTGTTGATGTGCTTCTTAAGATATGGGCACCACACAACAGCTGCATATTCTAGCTTTGGCCTAACAAAAGTCATGTGTGTGTGTGTATTATATATACATATTATATATATATATATATATATATATATATATATATATATATATATATATATATATATATATATATATATATATATATATATATAAAATCACAAACTCTGAAACATAGTGGATGGAGGCAGCATCCATCTCTCTCTCTCTCTCTCTCCATCTCTCTCTCTCCATCTCTATCTCTCTCTCTCCATCTCTCTCTCCATCTCTCTCTCTCTCTCTCTCTCTCTCTCTCTCTCTCTCTCTCCATCTCTCTCTCTCTCTCCATCTCTCTCTCTCTCTCCATCTCTCTCTCTCTCTCCATCTCTCTCTCTCTCTCTCCATCTCTCTCCATCTCTCTCTCTCTCTCTCCATCTCTCTCCATCTCTCTCTCTCTCTCTCCATCTCTCTCCATCTCTCTCTCTCTCTCTCTCTCTCTCTCTCTCTCTCTCTCTCTCTCTCTCTCTCTGTCCTTTTCTCTTCCTTAGACCCCCTTCCTCCTTTCCTCTCCTAGCTGCTTCTTTCATGCTGTTCTCCTTTGCTTGTATTTTCAAGCTCCTACCTCTCTTCTATTCTCTCCCATTTCCTTTCAATACACTCCCCATTTTCATAGCATAAAATTCTGTTAAGAGTGGGGCCACAATGGGTAGGGTAAGAATGGGTGGCAAAAGGAACGGGTATGGGTGGGGGCAGGAATGGGTGGGTGTAAATATATGTTCATGTTTGGGTTTGGTCAAAGGGTTGTATTGGTTGAGACAGAGTAATTGCCCCTATTGTGCTAGCTGGGGTTTGGCTTTAGCTTCTTGGTCTTGCCTATCAGCCCTCAATCAACTGTTGAACAGGTTCCCGAGTCAACTGAGCTCTTATATTCACTGTGTATCGAGTCCGATTCTTCCACCACTACTTTATAGTGAATTCAATTTTTTCATTACTACAACACTGAATGCAATTATTTTTAATGCATCCGACTCATTTAGGGCATACATATCTTCTTGAGGTTATCTTGAGATGATTTTGGGGCTTTAGTGTCCCCGCAGCCCGATCCTTGACGAGGCCTCCACCCCCAGGAAGCAGCCCGTGACAGCTGACTAACTCCCAGGTACCTATTTACTGCTAGGTAACAGAGGCATCAGGGTGAAAGAAACTCTGCCCATCGTTTCTCGCCGGCGCCTGGGATCAAACCCGGGACTACAGGATTACGCGTCCAGTGTTCTGCCCTCTCAGCCACCGGCTCAGTTAGCCGGTGGCCATCACATATATTTAGTTTCCATCTGATTACCCTAGTTCATACCTCCCACTCCAAATAATCTGCCATTTTAATTCCTCTAAGAATTTTAAGGTGTCATTCGAGTGAAGTAAGGTTTAATTTATTTACTCTTTTTTAATAACTAATCCCTCTGGGAAGAGATGAAAAACCTAGGCACTGGTCTGCTCTAGTAAACTCTCTAGTTGAGAGTTCGCTTCTCCTACATGCTATATGACTGAAATGTTATTTGTGTGCTCTTGTGGTTTACATTATATATATATTATATTATATTATTATATTATTATATATATACACACACACACACATTACGCACAGGGCCTCGCAACCGAGTGGACAGCACTTGTGAGTCATAGCCCTAAGGGCCCGGGTTCGATTCCCAGCCAAGGCAGAAACAAATGGGCAGCTTCTTTCACCTGATGCCCTGTTCACCTAGCAGTAAATAGGTACCTGGGAGTTAGACAGCTGCTCCGGATGCTTCCTGGGGATGTGCGTGCGTGCGTACACGCGCATGTATTACAGAGAAATATATGTAGGAGACATAATAAAGAAAAAAAAAGGGTGGTTAGAAGGGCAGTTTCCAGGAGCCAATAGCTCAATTCTGTAGGCAAATAGTAAATACAAATACAGTAAATACAGTACTGTATGTTTATACTGTACAATGACACCTCCAAAATCCAGATCATATCATTCCAAACCCAATCCGGATTTGTATGAAACCCGGATTTTAAAAAAATTGCTCGTTTATGGCTATTTATTACTCAATTTTCAGGATTTATCTTATAGCAAATAATATAATATTTTTAAGCACAGTCAGACAAACAATATAATGATTTTTGTGTTCCATATATAAATAATAAGGAACAAAACCCATTAAAAATTTCATTGACTGGTCTTGATAATAAGCAGAATACAAGCATAGTACCATGTTGTACCATCTGTTAAACTTCCGCAGTTACCCTGAATTAGTTTTAAAGTCCTCAGTATCCGTGCTTAATGTGGAACCTTCAACTACAGACTGTAACTGTGCACCACCAACACCCAGCCCCTGGCTACAAGGCTACACAAGTCACTGGTAAACACAATCATCCACATCTTCACGTTTAGAAGGTTTTAATGCTTTAGTGTTACTTTTTCTGTACCACCATTTCTCTTATTTTATTCACAACAATATGATCTGCTTCATTTGCTCCTTTTGTCTGAAATAGTTTTAAAACAGTAGGAAGCACACTCCTCCTTCACGTCTGGGAGGAGGGGGGGGGGGGAGGATCACGTGTTTCTCTATTTACTTTTACTTCTTATTCATGGTTACCTTACCTTGAGGTTATCTTGAGATGATTTCGGGGCTTTAGTGTCCCCGCGGCCCGGTCCTCGACCAGGCCTCCACCGCCCAGGAAGCAGCCCGTGACAGCTGACTAACACCCAGGTACCTATTTTACTGCTAGGTAACAGGGGCGTAGGGTGAAAGAAACTCTGCCCCTTGTTTCTCGCCGGTGCCTGGGATCGAACCCAGGACCACAGGATCACAAGTCCAGCGTGCTGTCCGCTCGACCGACCGGCTCCCTTAGGGTTACCTTGTAATGGTTTCGGGGCTTAGTGTCCCCCAGACCCAGTCATCAACCAGGCCTTCTCGTTGTTGGACTGATTAACCAGGCTGTTTGACGCGGCTCCTTGCAGCCTCACATATGAGTCACAGCCTGGTTTATCAGGTATCCTTTGGAGGTGTTTATCAAGTTCTCTCTTCTCTCTTATGAGGGGTCAGCCAGTTATGTCCCTTATGTGTAGTGGAAGCGTGTTGAACAGTCTCGGGCCTCTGATGTCGATAGTTCTCTCTCAAGAGTACCTATTGCACTTCTGCTTTTTAATGGGGGTATTCTGCACATCCTGCCATGCGTTCTGGTCTCATGTGGTGACCAGAAGTGTGTATGGTAAGGCCATTCCTCTTACCCCTTGCCTGATATACTGATACTACTCTTGATGCACGACATGACTATCTTCAGAAGAAAAGCCAGTAAAAATACTAGAGTACAGAGAGGTCATACAAGGAAAACCACATGGTCTGTACAGGTACCCCCTCACAAAAGGTCTCGATGCCCCCAGGAAAAAGTCACAAAACTCATTTGTAAAATTTATAGCACAGTATATCTGAGGTATACCTGGGAGTAGGTTCTGGGTGTTCTACTCCCAAAGCACAGCTGGGGCCAGACTTGACTTTTGATAACTAGGTCCAACAGGGTGCTGCTTGCAACGGAGCACAGGCCAATACATCCACAACACCCAACTGGACCAGCATGCTTGCAGCAACATTTCTAAATGTTTCTTGACCACAATCAAATTTACTCCCTTAATATTTCTTATGTTTGTTGGTATGCTACTGAATAGCTGTGGATCTCTTATGTTGACAGTGTTCTGCAATTGTGCCTCATTTCTACTCTCCAATTGTTCTATCCTGTATACTCTACAATACTGGTCATTCCAGCATGTAGTTATTTTACTGTGTAAATTTGGGACCTGCCCTTTCTGTATCTTGCACGTATATATTATATGGTACACCTCATCTTGTTTTTTTTAAAGTACATTGAGAGATTTGAGACAGTTCCAATAACTTGGGTGGTTTATTGTGACTATGCGTGCCGTATGTGTTTTCTGAATTCCCCTTTATTTCAAAAATCGCTCCTGCACTTTGACCCCATGCATCCACCAGCCCGGGTGCACGGGGGAATTATGTAAAACCCTGGTTTGTGTCTCGGAGAGACTGCAGGATCCATATGAGGGTAGATGAACTCTCGATTGCAATTCTTTTACCATGTCATTGCACAGTCGATTAAGGCGTGTCTGGGATCCTCTCGGATGTAGGTTCAAACCCTCATCACGGCCCTTATGGATTTGTTCATTTGATGCATCACGCTACAGTTGTGATTACATAGTATATCACAATAGTAGCATCACGCTACTATTGTGATTTGTGTGTAATCTTCCATATTACATTATATATATTACATATACTGTATACACACAGTACAGTATTGTATATATAATGTGACACCTCTCTCGGCTCCTTTCTAGTGAGTACATCTTAAGGACATTTTGAATATTTGCATGAAAAAAAAATGAATAACAAAAATAGGCTAAAAATAAAATTTGATGAAAGTTACTTTTCGTGAAGAACCGTCAACCCGGACTTCACTATATCCCGCCCGGAACCCGGATTTATTTTTTAGAAATCCGAATTTTGGGGGGGAAATCTGGTTGGTGGATTTGGTTCGTTGTTTAGAGGGATCCGATATATGTTGGTCCAGATTTTGGAGGAGCCTCTGTAATATAATATATTATATAATATTATATACAATATTATATACATTTTATTTGATGAGTAGAGTTGGGTTACATACTCTGTAGATCTAACATACATACAATACATACGTACAATACATAATTAGAGTACAGTAATTACAATTCAAGAACACTAATGAACTACAAAACGTATTTCACAAACCTTTAATGAATGTAATGAATGTAAAGTATGTATGTATGTATGTATGTATGTATGTATGTATGTATGTATGTATGTATGTATGTATGTATGTATGGTTATTGAATATGACAGATAGGGCTAAAACAAATAAATGATTCCAGCACAAATCTTATCTATATCTTATGTTATTTAGGGAAGGAAGTCTAAAAATGAACTCGAAGTTCGTTTTATAATTTGGCCCAATTCTAAGACTACTTGGGGGGGGGGAGTGAGAAGGGTTTGGGATAGGACACAGAGGGATGGAACGGCCAACATGGATGGTTGGGGGATTCGACATGTCCAGCAAGATGTGAGACCACTGATCTACTGTTCAGTCCTCTCTGAGCAAGGCAAAGAAGAAGTGGTTACAAGTTAACTGCTTGATACCCGCTTGATGGGGTCCTGGGAGTTCTTCTACTCCCAAAGCCCTGAATATGCTGAAGCTACTGAATATAAAGTCAAGAAAGATGAGGTAAGAGCTGGATAGTCTGCCTTGGTCTTGAATATGGTACCTAAGCTCGCACTTTGGTACATTCTACGATCCTGGAGACCAAGGCAGCATAATCCAGCTCTTAACTAACTTCATCTCGTTCTTGATTACATAAGAACAAGGTAACTGCAGAAGGGCTATTGGCCCATACGAGGCAGCTTCTATCTATAACCCCCCAATCCCACTCATAAACATGTCCAACCCACAAATTGTGGGTTGTATATGTTCATATGATTACTGTACATGTTCAGCAGTTTCAGTTAACTTGTATTCACTTCCTTTCTGGCACTGAAGATAATGACAGGATCCATGAAACATCTAAGTATTAAGCCAAACTGTAAAATAAACGATGAAGAATTCATTTTTTTTTTACTTCCTTTCCTAGTGAAAAACATAAAAAATAAAGATTTGTGCTAGAATCACTGGTCTTACCCTTTGCCATATGCAACGATGTGTCTACAAGAAAGACTGATACCAAAATATACTACTGTATATTTATATTAATTTTTTATAAAAAAAATTCTCAGCAGCTTTGTATGACAATTAGAATGTGAAAAGTACTAAAATGTGCTCACTATGAAAATGTAAATATTTACATCAATATTTTTTTTTAAAGAATAGAAAATATAAATATTGAATTGGAATACAACTATTGTATATATATAATATAAATATATTAGTTCCATATAAACTTTGTAAATATTAAATATTTATATTATACAAATTATGTCACAATTTTATTTTATATTTGTTTTTACATGCACAGTATTTTTCACAACTTTGTACTTATATATAACCATGTTCACTGTCATAGACATTTTCATTATGTACCAATACAGCACAGTATATGTGAAAATAGTGAAGCCGTACAATTTGATCGAACTCGCATCCCAGAACTACTAAGGCACACTATCACTATGGTTCTGTCACTAGTGCATGTGACCAAGGAGTTCAGGGATGCGGGCACAATCTCATTCGGAAGCCTTGATATTTTCTCATAGGCCTCACGTTCGTGATTTCATTGTGCAATGTATTTTATGTACAACTTTCTAAATACCTGTACATACCTTATGCACATCTTCTGGTGTGGGCTTAAATACTCTGATCTTCTTTAGATCTGGCTTTTCCGAGCCGCCTTCATCCTCACTCGTTCTTTTAACCCCCGACGTAACACCATTAACTAACACTTCAGGTATACTTCGCTTTTCTGGTGCCTCCTCCTTTTTATCAAAAGTTTTAGATTTTTTATTTTCTTCATTCTCACTGTCACTAACACTATCATCTTTTGACACTTGACCATTAGTGAGGGCAACAGACGTGGACAATTCTGGAGTAGATACTGAGGCGACTGAATTAACTGTAACTGCTGAAATATCGATTGAGCTAGGCAATATAGGAGATGACGTTCGTGAATTTGAATTTGAGGCAGAGGATAGAGTCGGCAAAAAGTTTTTATTGGTTATGTTAGACACAGTAACTGCAGCAGATAGTGGTGGGGTTGGAGTACGGGAATTCGTGGGCGACATGAATTCTTTCAGAACGCCTGCGGGCACCGATATCATAGGTGCCCCTGGTTCCATAGCCTTCATGGCTGTGGACAGCAAGTCTCAATCTTTACGATTTCCTTCTTGCGAGTGTCAATCTGAAAAGAAATAACATTAAACAGTTAGTATATCAATATAAAATGAGTTAGATCATTAAATGCAAATTTGAATAGTTACAGTATATTAGCACTAAAATCAACTATGTTCATGGATAGTTGATATGAAATGTACTTTTTGCTCTTTGGTTGCATTTAAAACTGCTAAGGATAGGACACATGGTTTTTGTACGAGAAATTACATCAAATATAGTTTTTAAAGATTACCTTTAATTCACACGACAAAAAAGTGAAGAATTTCTTCATAGTAAAGTATATGTTCATATCAGCCAGTCACAAGAAGAAACTTCCTGTCCAACAATGCTCAGGGGATATATTAAAATAATACCAAATGCATTAATATTTCCCAGAGATAAAGTTTTAAAATACCAAGTTATGAAAAGTAAATTGTAAATCCATGTGTTCGAGGTATGGAAGACTGATAATTCACGTGTCCGTGGTATGGAAGACCGAAAATTCACATATCAGTGGTACGGGAGACTGATAATTCATGTGTCCATGGTATATGGAAATGATAATTCATGTTTCTACAGCACTGCGAAACTATAATTTGTGTGTCCGAGGTACGGGACACTGATAATGCACAGTACGGGACACCGATAATTCGCGTGCCCGTGGCACGGGACACCGATAATTCGCGTGCCCGTGGCACGGGACACCGATAATTCGCGTGCCCGTGGCACGGGACACCGATAATTCGCGTGCCCGTGGCACGGGACACCGATAATTCGCGTGCCCGTGGCACGGGACACCGATAATTCGCGTGCCCGTGGCACGGGACACCGATAATTCGCGTGCCCGTGGCACGGGACACCGATAATTCGCGTGCCCGTGGCACGGGACACCGATAATTCGCGTGCCCGTGGCACGGGACACCGATAATTCGCGTGCCCGTGGCACGGGACAACGATAATTCGCGTGCCCGTTGTATTGAAGGCCGATAATTCACCTGCCCGTGGTATGGGAGACCGATAATTCACCTGCCCGTGGTATGGGAGACCGATAATTCACCTGCCCGTGGTATGGGAGACCAATAATTTACGTGCCCGTGGTATGGGAGACCAATAATTCACGTGCCCGTGGTATGGGAGGGAGACTGATAATTCACATGTCCATGGCATTTGGGAACGATAATTCACATGTCCATAGTAATGCAAACGGTAATTCCCGTATCCGCAATACGAAACTATAATTCACGTTTCCATGAGATGGGAAAATAATTCACGTTTCCATGAGATGGGAAAATAATTCACGTGTCCATGTCATAGGGAACGGTAATGCAAGTGTCCATTGCAAAGGGAACGATAATACACGTGTCCATGTCATGGCGAACGGTAATGCATGTGTCCATGGCTTAAGAGAACGGTAATTCATGTGTCCATGGAATGAGGAACGATAATTCACGTGTCCATGGTATGATGGCGAACGATAATTCCCGCGTCGCATCCGATCCCACGATCGTCGCGGTCCCTAAATCAATAACAATTCATGTGCCCATCATAGTATGGCGAACAATAATTCCAACATGCTCACCTTACACAGTAACGACAATAAATGAACCTTAAGTAGTCTGTGCGATAACAATTTATGGACCTACTTCGAGCCTAGTGGGTCGCAATTCATGTGAGATTAACCAGTGGGGTCAATAGGCTAATAGACAAAAATAGCCTATGCCCAGTTAAAAGGTAGAGCACAGGCAATAATGTCATTAGTCGTTGGTACCTGAGGAAACACATGTGGTAGTAAATATACGAGTATAATTTTAGATATACAGGTTTATTTGCAAAGAAGCTCGTAAATGTAATAGTTGTGGCAATAGCAGTAATGCTAATGTAAACAGCAACAAAATGTTTTTAATGCTACTCCATATGTCAATGATCAATCAAATTGCATTAATATATTGTCTATTTCACACATTACAAAGCCAGTCTGGATTAAGCTACAGCAAATATGAGCAAAACAGACTAGTACCTACTATGAGAACTAGATGGTTCAGTAGCGGAAACATGTGCCCTTAACAAGGAGGCCATTGGTGCCATGTAGACTAGTTGCCTAACCCAAAGATTAAATGCTTAACAGATTTTAAACTTGCCAAGTATCGAAAATAATGAATGGTATACAAATTTCCTGCGTGTTAAAGGTAATGTTCCCCCCAGTTCCTAATGCCACGTTGACTATAGTTAAAATAAGATCAGATTTTTTTTAAATCACAATTATTACGGTGTTCTGTAATGTCGATGACTTGCCCAGCGGGTAATATGTATAGTGACATGACTCTCGCTGTTCTCCAAGTATTGCCAGGCGTCCAGCTAATATAACCAGAGAATGGTCACTACTTACACGAGCTGGCAATACCAGTGCGGATAGTACTGTATATCACAATAACCTGCTTCAAAATCAGACGCCCAAAACATCTGAAAATGCTACAACGTTTCGGCCCGTCCTGGACAATTGTCAAGGGCAAGTATCAGGTGTACAATGTGATAGCTTATCTTCACGTGAAGGCCTTATTACTTGTGTAGTGAATATATGTTTATTATTTCAACTCTCCATCTCTTGTGTTGTATGCAGAGTTGAGGGGCTGGCACATGCTGCCTTTCACTGTGTGGCTTTACCTAGCTGTTTGTGGGTATGGAACAGCAGCTCTTGGACCCGTCCTTTAACAATTGGTTGTGTAGTGTAATGACCCCTTACTCTCTTTTGGGTCATATCTACATTTCGAAGCTTTGTATGGGATTTAAATTTAATTAATTTAATTCTGCCCCGAGAGGCGTATTTATTGGGCAGCGCCACTTATCCTGTGAGTGGACACACCGCCATAGCATCATGTACAACACCCTCCAATAGGAAGAAAACCCGCTGGGTTGTTCATTTGTAAATTGTGTCCTGACACAGCTGGGGTTAACCCAACTTCCTATTACTAATGAACAAAGTGTAGTGTAGTGTCCTATTACTAAATTTGCCATTATACAATACTTGAACATCGATATTTTGACCCGCGGCAAATATGTTTGGATGCCAACAATCACTAGTTTCTATCGGTATAATACATACATAATTCAATAAATTTAATTCATACTTCAATTCAATAATTCATGCCTTCCATGGTAAGTAAGCTGGGGGACCCATGTCAACAGCTTCCTCAGATCCGCCCCATAAGCTGAAACTGGACCACGTTTTATGTAGTTGGGATATAATGAATTACCTGGTGCAAGTAGTAGTACGTGAATTATTATTTCACTTCCTCTCCATCCCCCCAACCACTTGGGCTGGACAGCAACGGTCTCGCTTCATGCAGGTCGGCGTTCAATCCCCGACCGTCCAAGTGATTGGCCACCATTCCTTTCCCTCCGTCCCATCCCAAATCCTTATCCTGACCCCTTCCAAGTGCTATATAGTCGTAATGGCTTGGTGCTTTCCCCTGATGGTCTCCCCCCCCCCCAACTTGAAACAAAATATCCACCAAGGATGTCGAATTTCACGTATGTAAATATATATGATAAATACTTCTGTGAAACACATTTTCAGAAAAAATCCGTAACATCAAACATTTACAAAGTTGAGAGAAAATATTTCCTTCCGATGTGTGACTTATCCTGTTGGTGTCGCCATTGAAACAACCCTGTTTACAACCCTGTTTACAACCCTGTTTACCCCTGCAGTAAAAAGCAACTTTAATGACAATTACAGAAATACTACAATCACTGGCAATAGCACACTTGTATAAACAAACCAATATAGCGTACAAATAATTTAAGCTGTAAATACAACGGTACATAAATAACAACAGTACTATGATGACGTCCAACCCGTAACAACACTTCTCACGTTACAAGCACAATATTTCACAAATATAAATACATAAAAAAATCAGGTCATTTTATGTCTGCCTTACATACATATATATGCATATATACATACCTATATGTGTGTAAATCACGAAAAATAAACACGTGATTAAAAATGTGAGTGTCAGACCACGGAGGAAGAATTGAAACAGGAATTTCCTTAAGTACTTTCGTATATTAATACACCTTCAGAAGTCATCATCCTACCACCTCCTGAAGATGTATTAATATACGAAAGTGCTTAAGGAAATTCCAGTTTCAAGTCTTCCTCCGTGGTCTGACACTGCCATACCTATATATAAATGTACAAATACATATATACATATCCATACACACACACATACACATACACACGAGGCATAATCGCACCATACAAGTTTGAAGAGTAAAGAGAGGGAGAGAGCGCGAGGTTGGGTGAGTTTCCCCTCCATGTTGCCCGGCGCGCATGCGCCAACACAATCAAAACAAAACAAACAGGTCAACACAATCCGTTTTGACAGTTCCGTCACCCCCCGTTTGTCCCTCTAGCCGCAGACAGACACACCATGTACTCACCCAATCCCCCGTCAACAGGAAATGGTCTGGTATGGCCGGTAAGGAGAGAAAACCCGCCTTAAAACAGAGAGAAGCGCGACATATCCTCCCCGCAGCTGCCCGGCTCCACCACTGGCCTTGTGGGGAATTTGCTGTCACGTGACTCCTCGGCGGCTTCCTATTGGCTGTCACACTACAGGTTGTCTAATGCTGTGCATCAACACATTTTCTGTTGGACATTGATCATCTAGGGGTTTTTTCTATGATAATATTGATTTTTTCAAATGGATTTGTTGCAAATTTTGGCCAAGTTATGGGGAGAAATGTATTGGTGTTGCCAGATATCAATTTGGTGTAAAATTCGTATGTTTGGTATTCAGATGAAATTTTTGAATTTATTCACTCTCTCCTGTATTTTATTATTCACATTTCATAACATTTGATAGAAAAAAATGAGCTGTAATTATATATTTAAAATATAATTATATATGAGCACTGTTGGCAACAGTGTCTGTTAGGGTACATAACTGATTTCAGCCATTACACTGTAATTTACATATTTTTGCATTTCATTAAACTGTTAACATGGAGAACTTATCCCACAGCATAATACTGAGCCAAAAAATAAGACAATAAAGCAATTAAATCAAAATAAGAACCCCGAGTACTAATTGAACATCACGCTATGAGTCGACAATATTCAGTACTAACCTGTAGCCTCTGGTCAATAATGCCTCTACACAAAACAACTATCAATGGGGTATTCACCACTTGGATATATATATATATTATATATATATATATATATATATATATATATATATATATATATATATATATATATATATATATATATATATATATATATATTATCTTCATTGATTATACAGACAAAATGTGATTTTAAATCTAAATCGTCTATGGGAGGGTTTTAAAGACAGGATGTTTAATATGGCTGACAGTGGCAGCGCCGGGTTCAGTCTGTGGGAGAAGCGGCACAGATGCTGTGGTGCTCCCACGCCCTCCCTGGGCGTGGGAGAGTGGGGCGGGGGGGGGGGATCTTTAAGTAAAAACTTGTGTGGGCGCGAAAATGGTGTTGCGTGGGCGTAGGACCCAGAGCGAGGCTAGGGTCTGGGCGCGGGACTCTCAGCGAGGCTAGTGCGTCCGGGCGGGGGACTAGGAGTGAGGCTAGCACGTCCGGGCGGGGGCCCCTGAGTGAGGCTAGCACGTCCGGGCGGGGGGCCCCTGAGTGAGGCTAGCACGTCCGGGCGGGGGCCCCTGAGTGAGGCTAGCACGTCCGGGCGGGGGCCCCTGAGTGAGGCTAGCACGTCCGGGCGGGGGCCCCTGAGTGAGGCTAGCACGTCCGGGCGGGGGCCCCTGAGTGAGGCTAGCACGTCCGGGCGGGGGCCCCTGAGTGAGGCTAGCACGTCCGGGCGGGGGCCCCTGAGTGAGGCTAGCACGTCCGGGCGGGGGCCCCTGAGTGAGGCTAGCACGTCCGGGCGGGGGCCCCTGAGTGAGGCTAGCACGCTGCAGATTGTGGGGGTCCGAAGCGAGGCTGGCGGGTCGGGACCGGTAACCAGAGTAGCGTGTATGGGCGTGGGAATCAGGACCCGGCTAGCGTGACTAGGCGCGGGAACCACACCCAGGATGGCAGGTCCAGGTGTGGGACCTTGACGGAGGCTAGCGTGGGCGTTGGACCTTGTGGCAGGCTAGCGTTGGCGCGGGACCCTGTGCGAGGCTAGCGTGGGCGCGGGACCTTGTAGCAGGCTAGCGTGGGCGCGGGACCTTGTGGCAGGCTAGCGTGGGCGCGGGACCTTGTGGCAGGCTAGCGTGGGCGCGGGACCTTGTGGCAGGCTAGCGTGGGCGTGGGACCTTGCACAAGGCTAGTAGCGTGGGCGCGGGTCCCTGTTCAAGGCTAGCGTGGGCGCGGGACCCTTGCGAGGCTAGCGTGGGCGCGGGACCCTGTGCGAGGCTAGCGTGGGCGCGGGACCTTGCAGCAGGCTAGCGTGGGCGCGGGAACTTGTGGCAGGCTAGCGTGGGCGCGAGTCCCTGTACGAGGCTAGCGTGGCGCGGGACCTTGTGGCAGGCTAGCGTGGGCGCGGGACCTTGTGGCAGGCTAGCGTGGGCGCGGGACCTTGCACAAGGCTAGTAGCGTGGACGCGGGTCCCTGTGCGAGGCTAGCGTGGGCGCGGGACCTTGTGGCAGGCTAGCGTGGGCGCGGGACCTTGTGGCAGGCTAGCGTGGGCGTGGGACCTTGTGGCAGGCTAGCGTGGGCGCGGGACCTTGCACAAGGCTAGTAGCGTGGACGCGGGTCCCTGTGCGAGGCTAGCGTGGGCGCGGGAACTTGTGGCAGGCTAGCGTGGGCGCGGGACCTTGCACAAGGCTAGTAGCGTGGACGCGGGTCCCTGTGCGAGGCTAGCGTGGGCGCGGGAACTTGTGGCAGGCTAGCGTGGGCGCGGGACCTTGTGGCAGGCTAGCGTGGGCGCGGGACCTTGCACAAGGCTAGTAGCGTGGACGCGGGTCCCTGTGCGAGGCTAGCGTGGGCGCGGGAACTTGTGGCAGGCTAGCGTGGGCGCGGGACCTTGTGGCAGGCTAGCGTGGGCGCGGGACCTTGCACAAGGCTAGTAGCGTGGCTAGCGTGGGCGCGGGACCCTTGCGAGGCTAGCGTGGGCGCGGGACCCTTGCGAGGCTAGCGTGGGCGCGGGACCCTGTGCGAGGCTAGCGTGGGCGCGGGACCCTTGCGAGGCTAGCGTGGGCGCGGGACCCTTGCGAGGCTAGCGTGGGCGCGGGACCCTGTGCGAGGCTAGCGTGGGCGCGGGACCTTGTAGCAGGCTATTGTGGGCGCGGGAACTTGTGGCAGGCTAGCGTGGGCGCGAGTCCCTGTGCGAGGCTAGAGTGGGCGCGGGACCCTTGCGAGACTAGCGTGGGCGCGGGACCCTTGCGAGGCTAGCGTGGGCGCGGGACCCTTGCGAGGCTAGCGTGGGCGCGGGACCAACAGTAATCTATGAATGGGAACCCAGAGGTTGGGAGTAGCACTGCCAGATGACACAAGAAATGTGTGTACTCGCCTAATTGTGCTTCCGGGGCTTCGGTTCAGCTCCTTGGTCCCGCCTCTCATCGTTCAGTCAACTGGTGGTCTGGTTACGGAGGCTGTTGGGCTCTGTCCTACCTTGATAAAGATTAAGCCACCCAACAGGTGGCACGGGCATGAATAGCCCGTAAAGTCGTACTTTCATTTAAAACCGTGTATTAAAGTCTGCCACTTCCCAGTCTCCGTGGGCGCCGTGGCTCATCTGGGTCCTCCATATTCCACCGGTGTTCCCTTCCCAGGGAGCCGAGCGGACAGCACGCTGGACTTGTAATCCTGTGGTCCTGGGTTCGATCCCAGGCGCCGGCGAGAAACAATGGGCAGAGTTTCTTTCACCCTATGCCCCTGTTACCTAGCAGTAAAATAGGTACCTGGGTGTTAGTCAGCTGTCACGGGCTGCTTCCTGGGGGTGGAGGCCTGGTCGAGGACCGGGCCGCGGGGACACTAAAGCCCCGAAATCATCTCAAGATAACTTCCCTCCAGGTGTAGGACCTATTTGTGCTTGCTGGCTCCACCTGTCGGCGCATGCGTCCCCCCTTCCCCACGGCTCTTCAACCCTCGCTTGATTTAGTTATATATATCAATTTACAATGGAAATGCTCCATTACTATTGGTTGTCAAGGAACCCGGCCAGGATAGCGCGGGCGTGGGACTCGGGCGAGGCTAGCGCGGGCGTGGGACTCGGCCGAGGCTAGCGCGGGCGTGGGACTCGGCCGAGGCTAGCGCGGGCGTGGGACTCGGCCGAGGCTAGCGCGGGCGTGGGACTCGGCCGAGGCTAGCGAGGGCGTGGGACTCAAAACACTGACGAGGGCATGGGATCGAATAGACTTTAGACTGGCGAGGGCATGGGATCCAATAGACTGGCGAGGGCATGGGATCCAATAGACTGGCGAGGGCATGGGATCCAATAGACTGGCGAGGGCATGGGTAGACTGGCGAGGGCATGGGATCCAATAGACTGGCGAGGGCATGGGTAGACTGGCGAGGGCATGGGATCCAATAGACTGGCGAGGGCATGGGATCCAATAGACTGGCGAGGGCATGGGATCCAATAGACTGGCGAGGGCATGGGTAGACTGGCGAGGGCATGGGATCCAATAGACTGGCGAGGGCATGGGATCCAATAGACTGGCGAGGGCATGGGTAGACTGGCGAGGGCATGGGATCCAATAGACTGGCGAGGGCATGGGATCCAATAGACTGGCGAGGGCATGGGATCCAATAGACTGGCGAGGGCATGGGATGCAATAGACTGGCGAGGGCATGGGATCCAATAGACTGGCGAGGGCATGGGATCCAATACACTGGCGAGGGCATGGGATCCAATAGACTGGCGAGGGCATGGGATCCAATAGACTGGCGAGGGCATGGGATCCAATACACTGGCGAGGGCATGGGATCCAATACACTGGCGAGGGCATGGGATCCAATACACTGGCGAGGGCATGGGATCCAATAGACTGGCGAGGGCATGGGATCCAATAGACTGGCGAGGGCATGGGATCCAATACACTGGCGAGGGCATGGGATCCAATACACTGGCGAGAGCATGGGATCCAATACACTGGCGAGGGCATGGGATCCAATACACTGGCGAGAGCATGGGATCCAATAGACTGGCGAGGGCATGGGATCCAATAGACTGGCGAGGGCATGGGATCCAATACACTGGCGAGAGAGAGGTAACGGTCGTAGAATATAAAATACCAGTGAGGGCGGAGGGCCTTGGACGAGGCTAGTTGGGGCGTGGGACCCGGGGCGAGGCTAGCAAAGTCAGGGTGAAATTCTTGCCTGGCAACACACCCATAATGCGATTTTTCACTTATATATATAACAATACAGTGTTTATAAGGTGTATTTATCACAAATCAGGATGTATAAGTTGTTAGCTACGATACAAACTATAAATGAAGTAATTGTGATAATTTTATAATTTTGGTCTCTAGCATAGAAAGTTTACATATCGCCCATTTATAAATCATTTTTAAGTATAGTAAATAATATAAATTCGTAAAAATATACGTCGTTAGTGTCTATTAATAATAAGGTTTAAATGCCTATATAAATATAATCTTGAATAATACATTAATTCAATGCTACTAAATGGGCGAGAGACTACTTGGAGCGGTTGGTACTCCTGTCAGCGTGAGAGACCACTGACTCGGTCCGCTCAGTTGCCACTCTTCCTCTCAACCATTTGTAAAAACCATTTTATTCTTCGTCCTATCTTCTCATTTCTTCGAAAATGTCCATGAATAACAATTTCTTGTGTGTTAAACTTACCACATTTTAAACTTAAACATTTAATTTATCAACTTTGAAATTATGACAAAAACCAATGAGTCAATGACCGAAGGAAAAATATTCTGTCATTTATTTTATTATAGAGAAATTGTTGTTTTAAAGAATGTTCGTATTTTGAGACATGCGACAAGTAGGTTTGTGGCATCTGGCAGGTACTGTAGACCCGGCGCTCATCTGAGCACTAACTTAGATAACCATGTCCTCATATTTAAGGCATACTTGTGAAATAATGAACTACATTTCTTCACTAAATATCACACAAATGGAACAAGATTTTATCAACCAAATCTGATCAACATTTTTCATTATTTTTGGAAATATTGGGTGAAATACGTCTGAGAGGAAAATCCATAACTTGGCAATATAGAGCACACACACACACACATCTCCCGTGCCAGGTAAGTAGGATGGGATCACCATAGCCCGTGCTGCTCGACACTTTTGATTCATCGGTTCAGAGTTGCTAAATCTATAACAATTGACAATCTCAAAATAGGTAGACATTTTGGAAGCCGTTTAGAGCCTACGGACTCAGTTCAGGGTAGTCTATTTATAACTCCCCTAGGGGGCCTACCTATAACAGTTGCAGGTGAACAGAAGCAACAGGGGTTAGGCAATGAGCCTAAACCTGAGTATTAATCCAACCACAGGGATTAAACCCGGGATATTTTCACTTGTGAACCGATAATGGATCACTCCTACCGGACCCCTTTTGTTATGGAAATAATTTTTATGTACTAAAATATATATTTTAGCCATATACTATGTATACTATAATATATACTGTCGAGAAAACTAGTTTATATACAAAATTTGCCCATATTTTGTTGGACAAATTATGTGGCAATTGAGAAAATGGGAATACCTGGCAACAGTGTCCAGGAGACCGTTAATGCAATGTTAAATTATGATGTGTAGGCGGACTTTACATCAATATATTGTGCCGGGTGCGTTCCCTACTCTTAAGACTTCTCAGTCCCCCTAACACCATTAATACAGCCTTCTCAGTCCCCCTAACACCATTAATAAAGCCTTCTCAGTCCCCCTAACACCATTAATAAAGCCTTCTCAGTCCCCCTAACACCATTAATAAAGCCTTCTCAGTCCCCCTAACACCATAAATAAAGCCTTCTCAGTCCCCCTAACACCATAAATAAAGCCTTCTCAGTCCCCCTAACACCACCAATAAAGCCTTCTCAGTCCCCCTAACACCATAAATAAAGCCTTCTCAGCCCCCCTAACACCACCAATAAAGCCTTCTCAGTCCCCCTAACACCATTAATAAAGCCTTCTCAGTCCCCCTAACACCATTAATAAAGCCTTCTCAGTCCCCCTAACACCACCAATAAAGCCTTCTCAGCCCCCCTAACACCATTAATAAAGCCTTCTCAGTCCCCCTAACACCACCAATAAAGCCTTCTCAGTCCCCCTAACACCACCAATAAAGCCTTCTCAGCCCCCCTAACACCACCAATAAAGCCTTCTCAGTCCCCCTAACACCACCAATAAAGCCTTCTCAGTCCCCCTAACACCATAAATAAAGCCTTCTCAGCCCTCCTAACACCACCAATAAAGCCTTCTCAGTCCCCCTAACACCATAAATAAAGCCTTCTCAGCCCTCCTAACACCACCAATAAAGCCTTCTCAGTCCCCCTAACACCACCAATAAAGCCTTCTCAGCCCCCCCTAACACCACCAATAAAGCCTTCTCAGCCCCCCTAACACCACCAATAAAGCCTTCTCAGCCCCCCTAACTCCACCAATAAAGACTTCTCAGTCGGAGTAAACATGGAGGAAGTTGTAAGAGTAATTACCTAAGTGTAGTTACAGGATGAGAGCTACGCGCGAGGTGTCCCGTCTTCCCAGCACTCTTTGTCATATAACGCTTTGACACTACTGACGGTCTTGGCCTCCACCACCTTCTCACCTAACTTGTTCCAACCGTCTACCGGCAAGGCGTGCCGGAGCCCCTCCATCCTCCCACATGCCTCCCAACTCTTGGCTCTAAACATCATTTTCCACCCGCAAGATAATGTACATTTTAGGGGTTGACAAATGTGAATCTACTTGCTTAGTGAGCTGTTCACGTGAGACTGTTAAACAAGCCCCGGCTGTGTCTGGGTGCAGGTGACAGGATGAACAAGCCCGCGGGGTTTCTTCCTGTTGGGGAGTGTTGTACATGCTGCTATGGCGGTGTGTCCACTCACAGGATGGGTGACGCTGCCCAATACTGTCACTATGGCGGTGTGTCCACTCACAAGATGGGTGACGCTGCCCAATACTGTCACTATGGCAGTGTGTCCACTCACAGGATGAGTGACGCTGCCCAATACTGTCACTATGGCGGTGTGTCCACTCACAAGATGAGTGGTGCTGTCCAATACTGTCACTATGGCGGTGTGTCCACTCACAGGATGAGTGACGCTGCCCAATACTGTCACTATGGCGGTGTGTCCACTCACAGGATGAGTGACGCTGCCCAATACTGTCACTATGGCGGTGTGTCCACTCACAAGATGGGTGACGCTGCCCAATACTGTCACTATGGCGGTGTGTCCACTCACAAGATGAGTGGTGCTGTCCAATACTGTCACTATGGCGGTGTGTCCACTCACAGGATGAGTGACGCTGCCCAATACTGTCACTATGGCGGTGTGTCCACTCACAGGATGGGTGACGCTGCCCAATACTGTCACTATGGCGGTGTGTCCACTCACAAGATGGGTGACGCTGCCCAATACTGTCACTATGGCGGTGTGTCCACTCACAGGATGAGTGACGCTGCCCAATACTGTCACTATGGCGGTGTGTCCACTCACAGGATGGGTGACGCTGCCCAATACTGTCACTATGGCGGTGTGTCCACTCACAAGATGGGTGACGCTGCCCAATACTGTCACTATGGCAGTGTGTCCACTCACAGGATGAGTGACGCTGCCCAATACTGTCACTATGGCGGTGTGTCCACTCACAAGATGAGTGGTGCTGTCCAATACTGTCACTATGGCGGTGTGTCCACTCACAGGATGAGTGACGCTGCCCAATACTGTCACTATGGCGGTGTGTCCACTCACAGGATGAGTGACGCTGCCCAATACTGTCACTATGGCGGTGTGTCCACTCACAAGATGGGTGACGCTGCCCAATACTGTCACTATGGCGGTGTGTCCACTCACAAGATGAGTGGTGCTGTCCAATACTGTCACTATGGCGGTGTGTCCACTCACAGGATGAGTGACGCTGCCCAATACTGTCACTATGGCGGTGTGTCCACTCACAGGATGAGTGACGCTGCCCAATACTGTCACTATGGCGGTGTGTCCACTCACAGGATGGGTGACGCTGCCCAATACTGTCACTATGGCGGTGTGTCCACTCACAGGATGAGTGACGCTGCCCAATACTGTCACTATGGCGGTGTGTCCACTCACAGGATGAGTGACGCTGCCCAATACTGTCACTATGGCGGTGTGTCCACTCAAAGGATGAGTGACGCTGCCCAATACTGTCACTATGGCGGTGTGTCCACTCACAGGATGAGTGACGCTGCCCAATACTGTCACTATGGCGGTGTGTCCACTCACAGGATGAGTGACGCTGCCCAATACTGTCACTATGGCGGTGTGTCCACTCACAGGATGAGTGACGCTGCCCAATACTGTCACTATGGCGGTGTGTCCACTCACAGGATGAGTGGCGCTGCCCAATACTGTCACTATGGCGGTGTGTCCACTCACAGGATGAGTGACGCTGCCCAATACTGTCACTATGGCGGTGTGTCCACTCACAGGATGAGTGACGCTGCCCAATATTGTCACTATCGCGGTGTCCACTCACAGGATGAGTGGCGCTGCCCAATACTGTCACTATGGCGGTGTGTCCACTCACAGGATGAGTGGCGCTGCCCAATACTGTCACTATGGCGGTGTGTCCACTCACTGGATGAGTGGCGCTGCCCAATACTGTCACTATGGCGGTGTGTCCACTCACAGGATGAGTGACGCTGCCCAATACTGTCACTATGGCGGTGTGTCCACTAACAGGATGAGTGACGCTGCCCAATACTGTCACTCTGGTGGTGTGTCCACTCACAGGATGAGTGGCGCTGCCCAATACTGTCACTATGGCGGTGTGTCCACTCACAGGATGAGTGCCACTGCCCAATACTGTCACTATGGCGGTGTGTCCACTCACAGGATGAGTGGCGCTGCCCAATACTGTCACTATGGTGGTGTGTCCACTCACAGGATGAGTGGCGCTGCCCAATACTGTCACTATGGCGGTGTGTCCACTCACAGGATGAGTGACGCTGCCCAATACTTTCACTATGGCGGTGTGTCCACTCACAGGATGAGTGGCGCTGCCCAATACTGTCACTATGGCGGTGTGTCCACTCACAGGATGAGTGACGCTGCCCAATACTGTCACTATGGCGGTGTGTCCACTCACAGGATGAGTGGCGCTGCCCAATACTGTCACTATGGCGGTGTGTCCACTCACAGGATGAGTGACGCTGCCCAATACTGTCACTATGGCGGTGTGTCCACTAACAGGATGAGTGACGCTGCCCAATACTGTGTCCACTAACAGGATGAGTGGCGCTGCCCAATACTGTCACTATGGCGGTGTGTCCACTCACAGGATGAGTGCCGCTGCCCAATACTGTCACTATGGCGGTGTGTCCACTCACAGGATGAGTGACGCTGCCCAATACTGTCACTATGGCAGTGTGTCCACTCACAGGATGAGTGACGCTGCCCAATACTGTCACTATGGCGGTGTGTCCACTCACAGGATAAGTGACGCTGTCCAATACTGTCACTATGGCGGTGTGTCCACTCACAGGATGAGTGACGCTGCCCAATACTGTCTTTAATAATTGTAAACAAAGCCGCCAAAGATTGAGAAAAGATGGACAGGTTCGTAAGTGCTTGCGTAACTGCTTCGTGAATCTGGCCCCTGGTCCCCAATTACTGCTAAGTGCACTGAAGGAGACGGTGTCCAATCACTTGAACTGGTCAGGATTCAAAGCCTAATCCTGTGGGTGACAATACCAAGACTGTGAAGCTGTACAGTACCGCGTATCCTGTTAATAATGGGCACATCCTGTTAGGGTGAGGATGTTCCTGCATGATATGTTGCGGTCCCTTGCCCAGGACAAGGTGTCACCCATTCAGTTACTGACCAAACAGTTGTGCTTAACCTTACTGACAGCGACGAAAACATCTCCCAGAAACCTACATGTACAGACGTGTCTAAGTTAATGGTATAATACCTTCAGTATATTGTGTATTTGTAAGACTAGCGCCGCGAGGGGATACGAACTATGAGGACTGAGTAACAGAACAAGAGTTCAAGAGTCCAACAAGAGTTCAAGAGTCCAATAAGAGAACTAGAGTCTTGGGAAAAATTGAACAGTCCATTGAACTCCTCGGAAGGAAATGTATTGAGCTCGGTTTCACTCTCTCCACAAACAAGACGAAGGCATACTCCCATCACAAGCGGAGAGCAAATGAAGAACTGCAAATTAATGGTGTAACACTTGAATGGGTTGACCACTATCGGTACCTTGGCGTCACTGTCGGCTCTAACAAGGGGAAGAAAGAGGAGCTCAATCAACTCATAGGAACATGCAAAAGTCGACTCCGGGCACTGAAAGCTATGACCTGGAATAGGCATGGAGCCTCTATTGCCGTGCTTAAAATGATGTACACAGCCTATGTGTACATAGACTATGTCTATGTCTATCTCCGTCATAGACTATGCCGCACCAGTTCTGGGCACTTATTCTCAAAGCGATATGAAAAGACTTGAAACCATACAAAATGAAGCCATGACAATCATTCTTAGAGTCCCAAGAACTGCAAAAACATCTAATCTACGAGAGGAGTTGTCCCTTCCCAGTGTTAAAAGCAAAATTCAGGAACTGAATGCCATTTTGCAATTAGGATAGCCAGAGATCCCCATTACAATGATATTGCTAAGAAAAAACCGAGCTCTGTGCTGCTTTCAGGGGGAAACAGGAGAAGCAAAAAATGGCATCACAGATCAGTCTGCTACCATGAAGAGCTTCACCTGCTTGAGCAAGCCCGTGAGCTCCTGCCTGTAGAGAGGTTACCTCCCTGGGAGGATGACTCATGCAAGATCATCATCAATGATATGGCAACGAAAAAGGTCCAACATGATACCACAAGAAATGAGGCACAAGTATCTCGAGGAAATCTATAAAGAAGTCGGAAATGAGTTAGGTCAAGTCTACACTGACGGGTCATCTAATCCTGTCAATGGCAGGGCTGGTGCAGCATACACGGTAATTAGGATTAATGTCTTACAACGCGGAAATGGAGGAAAATCCCGTATTAAGATCTATGCCTCTTTAACACAAGCGGAGTTAACTGCCATTGTTATGGCGTTAAGATTCCCCTGAACGAAACACTAACGGTGCAGTGATCTGCACCGACTCTAAAGCAGCGCAACGAAGCCTTACTAAAAATCGGGCAGAAAATCTTGCGATAGTCGCTGAGATCAAGAGAGCTGTGAGAGTACTAACCAATCAAGGAAGAATCGTCAAATTTCTGTGGATTCTCTCCCATGTTGGAATGAATATGTGGATCCCCTCCCATGTTGGAATATGTGGAAATAAACGAGCAAATGTGCTGGCTGCTGAAGGCGCTGAAGGAGACCATATTGAGACTCCTCTACAAATTAGAGGTATTATCAGGCAACATCACCGTGACAAGGTAACTGAGGAAAGGAGGATAGAAGCACAAACCAGTGAATCTGTACGATGGTACAACATGGTTGCAGCTGGCAATCCCAATCATTATGGCCGAAGAGGAGGAGGATGCGGGAGAGAATCAGTAATAGCGAGAATCCGTCTTGGATACAAATATCCATGGAGATATGGAATGGAAACAACAGTTGATCAGCGAAGTTGCAGCATCTGTGGTGAGAGTGACGGACACCACCTTGACCACTATCTACGTGAATGTGAACACCTGAGAGACATTAGAAATATGTGTAGAATAATAAACCCCACATTGTTTGAGTTAGGAAAACACTATTTGTCAAATATTGATACTGTTCTTAAAAGATTTCCCCATTTTGCACCCGCAAGATAACTTAAGACTTTAAGGGTTAACGAATGTTAATCTTACACACACACACACAGGCTAGGCACACACACCCACACCCACACACACACACACACACACAAGGAACCACTGGAAGAGTTTGAGATTACCAGTGGGGAAGTAAGGAAGTGTTTACTAGAGTTGGACGTGACGAAGGCTATAGGCCCAGATGGAATCTCCCCTTGGGTTCTAAAGGAAGGAGCAAGAGAACTGTGCCTACCACTCTCCATAGTGTATAACAAATCACTGGCAACAGGGGAACTGCCAGATATTTGGAAAGCAGCTAACGTAGTCCCGATATACAAGAAAGGGGATAGACAGGAGGCACTGAACTACAGGCCAGTGTCCCTAACCTGCATACCATGCAAGCTGATGGAGAAGATTGTGCGAAAAAAACTAGTGGAGCATCTGGAGCGAAGGAACTTTGTAACACAGCATCAACATGGGTTCAGGGATGGCAGGTCCTGCCTCACAGGGTTACTTGAATTCTACGACCAGGCAACAAAAATAAGGCAAGAAAGAGAAGGGTGGGCAGACTGCATATTTTTGGATTGTCAGAAAGCCTTTGATACAGTGCCACACAAGAGGCTAGTGCGAAAGTTGGAGATGTAGGCTGGAGTGAAAGGGAAGGTACTCCGGTGGATAGAGGAGTACCTAAGCAACAGGAGACAACGAGTCTGTGTGAGGGGTGAGGTCTCAGATTGGCGAGACGTTACAAGTGGAGTCCCGCAGGGGTCAGTCCTTGGACCTATACTGTTTCTGGTATATGTAAATGATCTCCCAGAGGGTATAGATTCGTTCCTCTCAATGTTTGCCGACGATGCAAAAATTATGAGGAGGATTGAAACAGAGGATGATAGTAGGAGGCTACAAGATGACCTGGATAGACTGAGTGAATGGTCCAACAAATGGCTGTTGAAATTCAACCCGAGTAAATGCAAAGTAATGAAACTAGGCAGTGGAAACAGGAGGCCAGGCACAGGATACAGAATAGGAGATGAAGTACTTAATGAAACAGACAGAGAGAAAGATCTAGGAGTTGATATCACACCAAACCTGTCTCCTGAAGCCCACATAAAGAGAATAACGTCTGCGGCATATGCGAGGCTGGCTAACATCAGAACGGCGTTCAGGAACCTGTGTAAGGAATCATTCAGAATCTTGTACACCACATATGTAAGACCAATCCTGGAGTATGCGGCCCCAGCATGGAGCCCGTACCTTGTCAAGCACAAGACGAAGCTGGAAAAAGTCCAAAGGTATGCTACTAGACTAGTCCCAGAACTAAGAGGCATGAGTTATGAGGAAAGGCTGCGGGAAATGCACCTTACGACACTGGAAGACAGAAGAGTAAGGGGGGACATGATCACAACCTACAAAATCCTCAGGGGAATCGACCGGGTAAACAAGGATGAACTATTCAACACTGGTGGGACGCGAACAAGGGGACACAGGTGGAAGCTGAGTACCCAAATGAGCCACAGAGACGTTAGAAAGAACTTTTTCAGTGTCAGAGTAGTTAGTAAATGGAATGCATTAGGAAGTGATGTGGTGGAGGCTGACTCCATACACAGTTTCAAATGTAGATATGATAGAGCCCAATAGGCTCAGGAATCTGTGCACCAGTTGATTGACGGTTGAGAGGCGGGACCAAAGAGCCAGAGCTCAACCCCCGCAAGCACAAATAGGTGAGTACACATACTGCTTGACACATCAAAGGTCAGATATGGCAACACTGTACACAACAAATGTAAGATGTGACAACACTGGACACAACAAAGGTGAGATGTGGCACCACTGGACACAACAAAGGTGAGATGTGGCACCACTGTACACAACACAGGTGAGATGTGGCACCACTGTACACAACACAGGTGAGATGTGGCACCACTGTACACAACAAAGGTGAAATGTGGCACCACTGTACACAACAAAGGTGAAATGTGGCACCACTGTACACAACACAGGTGAGATGTGGCACCACTGTACACAACACAGGTGAGATGTGGCACCACTGTACACAACACAGGTGAGATGTGGCACCACTGTACACAACACAGGTGAGATGTGGCACCACTGTACACAACACAGGTGAGATGTGGCACCACTGTACACAACACAGGTGAGATGTGGCACCACTGTACACAACACAGGTGAGATGTGGCACCACTGTACACAACACAGGTGAAATGTGGCACCACTGTACACAACACAGGTGAGATGTGGCACCACTGTACACATTAAAGCTGAACACAATATAACCATAGTCTCCATGGCGTCGTGGAAAGACACTCTCCAGGCGCTTCGCCAGCGCTTTGGCCCGGGTTCGTATCCTGGCTGGAGAGGATTGACCAGGCGCCAATCCTAAACTGTTGCCTCTGTTCACCCAACAGTAAAATGGGTACCTGGGTGTTAAACGATTTGGCGGGCCGTATTCCAGGGAAAATTAAGATACTACATACTACACTACATACTCCCTACATAGTACACCACATACTCCCTATATAGTACACTACATACTAGACTACATACTCCCTACATAGTACACTACATACTCCCTACATAGTACACCACATACTCCCTACATAGTACACCACATACTCCCTACATAGTACACCACATACTCCCTACATAGTACACCACATACTCCCTATATAGTACACTACATACTAGACTACATACTCCCTACATAGTACACTACATACTCCCTACATAGTACACCACATACTCCCTACATAGTACACCACATACTCCCTATATAGTACACTACATACTAGACTACATACTCCCTACATAGTACACCACATACTCCCTACATAGTACACCACATACTCCCTACATAGTACACCACATACTCCCTACATAGTACACCACATACTCCCTACATAGTACACCACATACTCCCTACATAGTACACCACATACTCCCTACATAATACACTACATACTCCCTACATAGTACACCACATACTCCCTACATAGTACACTACATACTCCCTACATAGTACACCACATACTCCCTACATAGTACACCACATACTCCCTATATAGTACACTACATACTAGACTACATACTCCCTACATAGTACACTACATACTCCCTACCTAGTACACTACATACTCCCTACATACTAGACTACATACTCCCTACCTAGTACACTACATACTCCCTACATACTAGACTACATACTCCCTACATACTAGACTACATACTCCCTACATACTCATACTAGAGACGAGGATATCCGTGTGAAGAGAGACTATAGATAGAAAGTTACATGCGAGAGAGCGGGAAGTTTAAAATCCTCAGACATTCATGTAATGTTGTCACTTTAAGACTTTTTTTTTTTTTTTTGAGATATATACAAGAGTTGTTACATTCTTGTAGAGCCACTAGTACGCGTAGCGTTTCGGGCAGGTCCTTAATCCTATGGTCCCTGGAATACGATCCCCTGCCGCGAAGAATCGTTGTTACAACCAAGTACACATTTTACTGTTGCGTTAAACAGAGGCTACAGTTAAGGAATTGCGCCCAGTAAATCCTCCCCGGCCAGGATACGAACCCTTGACATAGCGCTCGCGGAACGCCAGGCGAGTGTCTTACCACTACACCACGGAGACTGCCGTGGTGTAGAACTTCTAAACTTCTTAAGTTTAAAAGTGAATTATTGACCCGTGTTAAGTAACCCAACTATAATATACTCGACAGACAAGAGTAAAGTTATTCACCGGGAAAGTCTGCGCTACGGACCGAACAACTGTTTAAACCACATTAATTGACGTATTGGAGAACGATATGTAATTATTACGGTATATTGCAAGCCATTTGTATTGACCTCTGTGGCGCGGTAAATACTTACCCGGGAGTTAGGTAACTGTTGTGGGAGGCATCCTGTGGGCGCCTGACGGCTCAGTGGACAGCGCTTTGGATTCGTAGTGCTGAGTTTCCGGGCTCAACTCCCGGTGGAGACAAATGGACAGTTTCTTTCACCCAGATGTCCGTGTTCACCTAGCAGTAAATAGGTACCAGGGAGTTAGACAGCTGCTACGGGCTGCTTCCTGGGGGATGTGTAACAAAAAGGAGGCCTGGAATAAGGAAATACGTAGCGTATTTCGTAGCCGAACACCCTTTCCAAACAATTGGGAAACCATGTAATCATACGCAATATTTTATCTACTCAACAACAAAATTAGGCTCGTCACGTAGCGTGCGCAAGTGAGGGCCAACCGAGAGGCTATGATTACCCATAGGCCTAACGTTATCAGGACTATCTTTTATACAGATTGTATTAATATAATATGTAACTTAATCTGTTATGACTGATGTTGAGAGGCGTCTGGATCAGAGAAGTACACAAGGCCAGGCTATGGTGAGCCCCTAATACACTCACTAACTCACTCTAGGTGGTGTTGTAGATTCAGCTACTCTGAACAAAAAAGTTCCGGGTGGACGTAATTTCAAATGAAATCGACTCACAAAAGTGACGTACTGTCCCGTTTTTTGTTTGAGTCGCCCGGCTTACTTGGAAAGGTTAGGAGAGGAAACTTTCAATTAACATTTTTCATAAAAATTGTAAACTTTATGAGAATTTTCTGCCCACCTAACCTATCAGAGGACCCTTAACTTACTGTTGTTGAATTTATTTTCATTTTTTTTGTCATTTTCAAATTACGTCCACTTTCGGCCATACGGACAAACGGCCAAAAGCGACGTTATTTTTAAGAGGACAGGTTGTATATACAGCTGAACGAGGCGTGTCAGGTCTTCGGCTTTGACATGGACCAATGTCCACATACACTACAATCACCTTCTGTGGCTCACTGCTCAATAAAACACTGAATTATATGCTTAACGGATCTCTAAACCTGTCCATAGAGGTCAGAAGAAAATGTATATATGCTGATTAGCATTGTAAATGTCTGGCCACGTCTGTGGTGGAAAATAATGTCCAGATGTTAATCCTTATGGATTAGCATGACGGCATCGTAGGTGACACCCTGGTGACCACATGACCCTTGACCCTAGTTGACCTGACCCTTGGTTACCTCCTCTCAGCTGTTACACATTGTGTTCCGCCGACTGTGGGTGTTCTGCTGTTATGTTGTTACGTAATGCGTAATTACGTCGGACTATGTAATGTTCTCTTGTTACCCTCCGACGGCCAACTGCTGACATTCCTCACGCTGCAACCCACAACTCTCTTACTATCCTGTACCTATTTACTGCTGGGTGAACAGAGGCATCACACGAAAACGTAACATGCCCAAACGTGGCCCACTACGCCACGAAGTAACTGGCTATGTTGTGGTGATGGTCGTCATGGCTACAGCACGGCGTGGTTGTGGTTATTATGATGGCAAAGGTTGTGGTTGTGGTTGGTGGTGGTAGACTGGTGGACCCTTGGGGTTGGTGACAGACAGACAGACACTTCACGCTGGTGAAGCTGACAGCATCAATCATTATCCAGTAAAAGGTGATCGAGGGAGAGAATTTTGAACTAGATTTCATCCGGGGAAAAATGGATTTAGATTCAATGGAGATTCGGGATAGAAAGTTCAGGACAAACAGCAGCAGAGTTGCAGGATCTGAGACACACGACACAGGGGCCACCAACTGCACTCCTGGTGATTCTGTACACCTATGTAACATTACAAAGTTACACTTGTCACATATAAATACTGGTCTTCGAACCTTTCCGAACTTTGCTCCCACTACATAAGTTATGCCTGAGGGAGGGGTGGGCAAAATGTCACTCTCACTAACTGACGGCTTGAGGCAGATCGACTTGAGAATGGTCCAGGATGGACCGAAACGTCGTCGTCCCTTCACCTTCTAGTGTGTGGTCTGGTCAACATACTTTAGCCACGTTATTGTGACTCATCGCCTGACACATGCGTTTGTTTAGCATTTTCATTATCAAATCAAATATAAAGTTATGCGTACCTCAATGTAGCACGTGTCAATAATTGCGCAGTTCAAGGGTTATGGTGTTGCTCTTTGCTTCAATTTTTTTTTTATTAATACATGAGGTACATGTACTCACCTAGTTGTGCTTGCGGGGGTTGAGCTCTGTCTCTTTGGTCCCGCCTCTCAACTGTCAATCAACTGGTGTACAGAATCCTGCGCCTATTGGGCTCTATCATATCTACATTTGAAACTGTGTATGGAGTCAGCCTCCACCACATCACTGCCTAATGCATTCAATTTATTAACCACTCTGACACTGAAAAAATTCTTTCTAACGTCTCTGTGGCTCATCTGGGTACTAAGTTTCCACCTGTGTCCCCTTGTTCGTGTCCCACCTGTGTTGAAGAGTTTGTCTTTGTCCACCCTGTCAATTCCCCTGAGAATTTTGTAGGTGGTTATCATGTCTCCCCTTACTCCTCTGTTTTCCAGGGATGTGAGGTTCAGCTCCTTTAGCCTTTCCTCGTAGCTCATACCTCTCAGTTCCGGGACGAGCCTGGTGGCATACCGCGGAATCGTCTCTAACTTTGTCTTGTGTTTAACTAGGTATGGACTCCAGGCTGGAGCTGCATACTCCACGATTGGTCTTACATAAGTGGTATACAGGGTTCTGAAAGATTCCTTATACAAGTTTCTGAAGGCAGTTCATATGTTGGCCAGTCTAGCATATGCCGCTGATGATATTCTTTTGATGTGGGCCTCTGGGGACAGGTTCGGTGTGATATCAACCCCCAGATCCTTCTCTCTATTTGACTCTTGCAGGATTTCACCTCCCAGATGATACCTTGTGTTCAGCCTCCTGCTCCCTTCGCCTAATTTCATCACCTTACACTTTCCTGAGTTGAACTTTAGCAGCCATTTTCTAGATCATTCCTCCAGTTTATCCAGGTCGTCCTGTAGTCTCTGTCTATCTTCATCCGTCTTGATTCTTCTCACATTTTTTGCATCATCAGCAAACATTGAGAGGAATGAGTCTATACCCTCTGGTAGATCGTTCACATATATTAGAAACAGGATGGGTCCAAGTACTGAGCCCTGTGGGACTCCGCTGGTGACATCTCGCCACTCTGATGCCTCCCCCCTCGCCGTTACTCACTGTTTCCTGTTGCTTAAGTACTCCCTTATCCACTGGAGCACCTTCCCTTTTACTCCTGCCTGTTGCTCCAACTTTTGTAACAGCCTTTTAGCATGTGCATTAGTGCAGCTGCCCTAGACTATATGAAGACGAGTACAGTGAGTCAAAAAAGCTAACTACGTGATGCTATAAAATCCCCATCACACAGGATGGTTTGTTATACAGAGGCATGTGATAAGCAGTCTGCACTGGCAGACTCTGGGTGCATTTTGAGGATATCATCAACACAAGATTGAATAAGGTAGCAGTGGTAATACAAGTCCCCATCTCGCAGGATGGTTAGTCATACAGGGCCATATGTCTAGTAGTCTGCACTGGCAAATTTTGGGTACACTGTGAGGATATCTTCAAGAACACGAGAGTGAATAAAGTAATTGCAGAGCTCCAGGTACCTCATGCCAACGGGTCTGAAAGGTCTAATAACTGGGTATTCGGTGATGTAGTGCGGGAGATCATGCCGCAGTTCCTGCTCAGAGTTTGCACCTGGAGTGCTCAGGATTGGGAGATCTGTCACCTGTAGCCACCTGCCACAGGTAACGGTAACCCAACCTGATCCTGGCAACCACTGTGTCGCACAGTCTGGTCCACCTTTTGTGCTGCCCATAGATATAGGTTTCAGATCTGAACAAATTATAGCTTTTTATACTAGTTTTACCCCAAGTACCACCCAGGAGTCAGTGAACAAATCCACAAGGGCCGTGATGAGGATTCGAACCCACGTCTGTGAGCACGAGTCAGCACGTGTGATCGATACCCAGACTAGCCTCCAGTTCTCCCCCCCTCAACCCCCCCCCCCCCCCCCCGCCTATTAAGGTGAGAGGACGGCGGCCATGGAAATAGGTCATATTTAATAGTATGTCATTTGTTATCCGTAATACCCGAACTGGATCCTGCGACCGGTTGTGGACGCCGGGACCAACAACTGGACTAGAAACCCGACCATGAAGTCCCACCGTGGGAGATGGGACCAGTACTCCTGTACTCCCGGGTTAATTATAATACCAAACATGGCCCGTTAACATTAAGATGACACTAAGTTACATAGAGAGGGGGAGGGACCTGCTGCATGGGTAACACCTTCTCCTCCATATCGACCTACCCTGGCTTTGTGCCCTGGAGAGGCCACTCCAGAGCGCAACTCCATCGTCTCCTGAGACTGCAGAATGCCTACCACAACAACTACTTTACTCTTTTATAAAGAATAACGTTCTCCACTCTACTATATACCTCACAGTTCTGCCATTTGGCTTCATAGTAAATTATTGTCCAAATATTAACATATTAGTAATGACATGGGATATAATATTAGTATAGGAAACTATATTAATGACATGGGATATAATATTAGTATAGGAAACTATATTAATGACATGAGATATAATATTAGTATAGGAAACTATATTAATGACATGGGATATAATATTAGTATAGGAAACTATATTAATGACATGGGATATAATATTAGTATAAGAAACTATATTAATGACATGAGATATAATATTAGTATAGGAAACTATATTAATGACATGATATAATATTAGTATAAGAAACTATATTAATGACATGAGATATAATATTAGTATAGGAAACTATATTAATGACATGAGATATAATATTAGTATAGGAAACTATATTAATGACATTATTATGGACTGAGGAATCGTGGTGATGTTGGTATATCAGTAGATGATGAGTCACAATAACGGGGCTGAAGATATCATGACCTAACTACCAGAAGAGAGGGGGGGGGGCACGTTTCTTCCCACCTGATAACTCTGTTCACCTTGCAGCAAATAGGTACCTGGGAGTAAGATAGCTGTTGTGAGTTGCATCCTTACGGGATCGAACCCGTAACCTCAGGACTACGAATCCCAAGCGCTGTCCACTCAGCCGTCAGACCCTTCAGGTTGTTATAAAATAATGTCCACTTATCTGCCTGTCGATCTAACTTGCTATAATTGGTTATCAGTTGACGTTATCGGGGGCAGGAAAGCCCGGACTCTCAACCGATACATCGTTATCCTAAACGTTCAAAATCAAATGAACAAAACAGCAAGGGCCGTGACGAGGATTCGAACCTGCGCCCGAGAGCATCCCAGACGCTGCCTTAATCGACTGAGCTACGACATGGTCAAAAGAAGTGTGTAATGAAGTAAAGGGCGAAGAGGGAGAACGGCCTATTGACATAGCTCGCGTGCAGGGGGGAGTTGTGTAAAACCCTGGTTTGTGTCTCGGAGAGGCTGCAGGATCCAGCAAGTTCAGTAGAACTTCAGTTTCAACTCTTTTGACCATGTCGTAGCTCAGTCGATTAAGGCAGCGTCTGGGATGCTCTCGGACGCAGGTTCGAATCCTCGTCACGGCCCTTGTGGATTAAACGTATTACGAGAAGTACCACTTGACAATTATCCCCGTGTTCTATATCGGCTAGTTAGGTCGCTAGTTAGTTAGTTAGGCTAGTTAGGCAAGCAACCCGTCCTCCTAATAGCACGTCGCATTTTTAACGTACACTCTGCCCAAGGCCAAAAACTGACGTATTAGAAAATTGAAGCGGCTTGGGAAATTGACATATTGTCCCGTTTTCTGTTTTGGGTCCTCTGGTAGGTTAGGATAAGGGGGCACTTTAGTACGACGGTTTGTTGACGTTGGGGACACTGGCAAGAACGTGCAGGGTTAGGTCAGGCGGGTGGATTGGATTCTTGGGACCAGATTCACGAAGCAGTTACGCAAGTACTTACGAACGTGTAGGTCTTTCCTCAATCTTTGACGGCTTTGGTTACATTTATTAAACAGTTTACAAGCAGGAAAACTTGCCAATCAACTATTGTTATTGTTATAAACAGCCTCCTGGTGCTTCCGAGCTCATTTTTTTTAAACAAGTGAATTCAGGAGCAGACGACTTGTGGCTAGCGTAAGCTGGCTGGCTGACAGCCCGTCCTCGTAAAAATAACGAGGCTTTAAGCTCGTATGCGCGCTATAGCCAAAAATGGACGGAATTTGAAATGAAATCGGCTCACAAGTGACGTACTGTTCCGTTTTCTGTTCGAGTCCTCTGGCTTACTCGGTAAGGTTAGGAGAGGAAACTTTCAATCAACGGTTTTCACGACGTTTTGAACTTTAGAAGAATGTCCTGTCCTCCTAACCTACCAGAGGACCCTTAACTTGCTGTTTTGGAAAAAAATACAAAATTTATTTTCATTTTTTTTATTTTCAAATATCGTCCATTTTCGGCCATACTGGCAAACGGCCAAATTCAGACTAATTAGTAAGATGACAGGTTGTGGGAGCTTTCCCTTCCCATAGTTCGTGGAAAGCCTTACCCACTAGTTTCCCTGGAATACGACCCGCCAATTGGCTTACAACCACGTACCCAATTACTGCTGGGAGAACAGAGGCGAGCAGTTAAGACCTGACGCCCAGACACTACTCCCTATGCAGGCGAGGAGTCACAATAACGTGGCTAAAGTATGTTGACCAGACCACACACTAGAAGGTGAAGGGACGACGACGTTTCGGTCCGTCCTGGACCATTCTCAAGTCGACTTGAGAATGGTCCAGGACGGACCGAAACGTCGTCGTCCCTTCACCTTCTAGTGTGTGGTCTGGTCAACACTACTCCCTGGCCAGAAACAGGTTTCATCATCCATTTAAGTAATCAATTACGACCCTGAACATCTTGTCTCAATCTTCGGCGGCTTTGTTTACAGTTTATGAGCTCAGGTAACAATAACTGACAAGTTTCGAAGCTCGCAAAATGTTTCATATATGTAAACAAAGATGCCAAAGATTGAGAAAAGATGTACAGGGGCCAGATTCACGAAAGCACTTATGTACATCTTATGAACGTGTACATCTTTCCTCAATCTTTGACGGCTTTAATTACATTTATTAAACAGTTTACAAGCAGGAAAACTTGCCAATCAACTGTTGTTATTGTTATAAACAGCCTCCTGGTGCTTCGGGGCTCATTAACTGTTTAATAATTGTAAACAAAGCCGCTAAAGATTGAGAAAAGATGCACAGGTTCGTAAGTGCTTGCGTAAGTGCTTTCCTGAATCTGGCCCCTGGTTCGTAAGTGCTTGCGTAACTGCTTCGTGAATCTGGCCCCCTGGTTCGCAAGTGAATGGGTAAGTGCTTGTTGAATCCTGGTCGTGGACTCGAACCTAGACAATTTGCTGGCCAGGCGAGAGTATTGTTACTGCGCCACCAGAGGGCTTCTCCACAACCGGTCAAGGGAGGACCATTTTACAGTGCATAATAAGTGAACAAATTAAAAAATACCCATTCTAGATTCATGTCTAATTGCCCTCAAAACATGATAGTTTCTTCCCCTAGAGTACTCCACCTAGAACTCGTCTCCTAAACTGAAACTATACGAAAATCTATCCAAAAATAAGTATTATACAAGGTATCAACTCGCCAGCCTCATGTAGGGACCTTCATATGGCAACACAACCAGACATTCAAGCGTGCCAACAGCGGTGTCCTAAATTATTCACGGGTTATTCTTTATTAATTAGAGTTCCACAATTACATTTTCTATTGCAGTTTCACTAAGCGTAAATATTATTGAATAACGCACTTTTAAAGGTTAATTCGTGCAATATTTGAAAGAAATTTGGCAAGAGTTGTAGCCGCGTGGTGACTAAATACTCAATTATGGCAACGCCCCACGCTGCATTGCCATCACATTAGTTTTTACTTTTTTTTAAGAACGTCTTAAGCTATATGGCAACACTATACACCCTAGTCGTCTTTTGTTATAGCCATACAAGTTTGTATGGCTAGAAATATATATATAATCTGATAGGTATCTAGCATGCACACTTTCATCAAACCTGTTAAGTTGGTAGCCCTGACGATAACTATTGCACACACCCTTATCAATATAGGCGCCCAACGACCTGAAAGCACGGTATAAAAAGCTATAATTTGTTCAGATCTGAAACCTATATCTATGGGCAGCACAAAAGGTGGACCAGACTGTGCGACACAGTGGTTGCCAGGATCAGGTTGGGTTACCGTTACCTGTGGCGGGTGGCTGCAGGTGACGGGTCTCCCAATCCTGAGCACTCCAGGTGCAAACTCTGTGAGCAGGAACTGTGGCATTAGACCTTTCACACCCATTGGCATGAGGTACCTGGAGCTTTGTAGGTGAAGGGACGACGACGTTTCGGTCCGTCCTGGACCATTCTCAAGTCGATTGTCGACTTGAGAATGGTCCAGGACAGACCGAAACGTCGTCGTCCCTTCACCTTCTTGTTCTTGAAGATATCCTCACAGTGTACCCAAAATTTCTACTAAACACATGGCCCTGTATGACTAACCATCCTGCGAGATGGGGACTTGTATTACCACTGCTGCCTTATTCACTCTTGTATTGATGATATCCTCATGATGCACCCAGAGTCTGCCAGTGCAGACTGCTTATCACATGCCTCTGTATGACTAACCATCCTGTGTGATGGGGATTTTTTAGCATCACGTAACTAGCTTTTTGACACACTGTACTCCCCTTCATACAGTCTAGGGCAGCTGCACTAATGCACATGTACCTCTAAAATTTTTTGTGTAGGATGAAAAATTATACAAAAAAATTGGACAACCCACAGGAACTAATATTATACAAACACAATTAATTTCACCCATCAAAGACCTGTCAAAATCAATACCGATATGACGGGTCAAAATATTATGCACCCCATACCCACATACATTTAACAACGCTCTACTGTATCCACACTATACATCGACCGACACTAACTACTGACCTTCCACAGCATGCCACCCACAACAGCTACCTAACTCCCGGGTTAAAAATAGACCCGAGATGGGAGGAAAAGTGCCCAATCGTCTCTCCGGTCCTTCCGGGAGTCTAACCGGGGATCCTCGGTTGCCAGTCGACGACGAAGACCACTGCACTACAGGTTTCAAACGTCCGTAGTTACCACGTCCCGTATTACTACAATAAAGTACTTACCTTAACTATTTGGTCGAAAGTACCAATATGTAGTGATGGACCTCCAGAAAGTACCAATGATGGACCACCAGAAAGTACCAATATGTAGTGATGGACCACCAGAAAGTACCAATGATGGACCATCAGAAAGTACCAATATGTAGTGATGGTCCACCAGAAAGTACCAATATGTAGTGATGGACCACCAGAAAGTACCAATATGTAGTGATGGACCACCAGAAAGTACCAATATGTAGTGATGGACCACCAGAAAGTACCAATATGTAGTGATGGACCACCAGAAAGTACCAATATGTAGTGATGGACCACCAGAAAGTACCAATATGTAGTGATGGACCACCAGAAAGTACCAATATGTAGTGATGGACCACCAGAAAGTACCAATATGTAGTGATGGACCACCAGAAAGTACCAATATGTAGTGATGGACCACCAGAAAGTACCAATATGTAGTGATGGTCCACCAGAAAGTACCAATATGTAGTGATGGTCCACCAGAAAGTACCAATATGTAGTGATGGTCCACCAGAAAGTACCAATATGTAGTGATGGACCACCAGAAAGTACCAATATGTAGTGATGGACCACCAGAAAGTACCAATATGTAGTGATGGACCACCAGAAAGTACCAATATGTAGTGATGGACTACCAGAAAGTACCAATATGTAGTGATGGACCATCAGAAAGTACCAATATGTAGTGATGGACCACCAGAAAGTACAAAAGTGTAGTGATGGACTACCAGAAAGTACCAATATGTAGTGATGGACCTACAGAAAGTACCAATATGTAGTGATGGACTACCAGAAAGTACCAATATGTAGTGATGGACCACCAGAAAGTACAAAAGTGTAGTGATGGACTACCAGAAAGTACCAATATGTAGTGATGGACCATCAGAAAGTACCAATATGTAGTGATGGACTACCAGAAAGTACCAATATGTAGTGATGGACCATCAGAAAGTACCAATATGTAGTGATGGACCACCAGAAAGTACCAATATGTAGTGATGGACCACCAGAAAGTACCAATATGTACCAATATGTACTTTTGCCAGTGCAGAGTACGCTGCTGTCGTTATTCTATTTATATGTGCCTCAGGAGCTAGATTAGGTGTTACGTCCACTCCCAGGTCTCTTTCTCGCGTCGTTACAGGTAGGCAGTTCCCCTTCATTGTGTACTGTCCCCTTGGTCTCCTATCACCTAATCCCATGTCCATAACTTGACATTTGCTCGTGTTGAACTCTGGTAGCCATTTCTCTGACCATCTCTGCAACCTGTTCAAATCCTCTTGGAGGATCCTACAATCCTCATTTGTCACAACTCTTCTGGGATCGGGTATCCTTTGGAGGTGCAGTTCTCTCTTGAACACTGTGAGGGGTCGGCCAGTTATGTCCCTTATGTGTAGTGGAAGCGTGTTGAACAGTCTCGAGCCTCTGATGTTGATAGTTCTCTCTTGAACACTGTGAGGGGTCGGCCAGTTATGTCCCTTATGTGTAGTGGAAGCCTGTTGAACAGTCTCGGACCTCTGATGTTGATAGTTCTCTCTTGAACACTGTGAGGGGTCGGCCAGTTATGTCCCTTATGTGTAGTGGAAGCGTGTTGAACAGTCTCGGGCCTCTGATGTTGATAGAGTTCTCTCTCAGAGTACCTGTTGCACCTCTGCTCTTCAACGGGGGTATTCTGCACATCCTGCCATGCCTCCTGGTCTCATGTGATGTTATTTCTGTGTGCAGGTTTGGGACGAGCCCCTCTAATATTTTCCACGTGTAAATTATTATGTATCTCTCCCGCCTGCGCTCAAGGGAGTACAGATTTAGGCTCTTTAGTCGGTCCCAGTAGGAAGTGTGATGTGGGGGGGGGGAGGGAAGTGTGATGTGGGGGGGGAGGGAATTGTGATGTGATGGGGGAGGGAAGTGTGATGTGGGGGGAGGGAAGTGTGATGTGGGGGGGAGGGTAGTGTGATGTGGGGGGGAGGGTAGTGTGATGTGGGGGGGAGGGTAGTGTGATGTGGGGGGGAGGGTAGTGTGATGTGGGGGGGAGGGTAGTGTGATGTGGGGGGGAGGGTAGTGTGATGTGGGGGGGAGGGTAGTGTGATGTGGGGGGAGGGTAGTGTGATGTGGGGGGAGAGTAGTGTGATGTGGGGGGGAGGGTAGTGTGATGTGGGGGGAGGGTAGTGTGATGTGGGGGGAGGGTAGTGTGATGTGAGGGGAGGGTAGTGTGATGTGGGGGGGAGGGAAGTGTGATGTGGGGGGAGGGTAGTGTGATGTGGGGGGGGAGGGAAGTGTGATGTGGGGGGAGGGTAGTGTGATGTGGGGGGAAGGGTAGTGTGATGTGGGGGGAAGGGTAGTGTGATGTGGGGGGAGGGTAGTGTGATGTGGGGGGGAGGGAAGTGTGATGTGGGGGGAGGGTAGTGTGATGTGGGGGGAGGGAAGTGTGATGTGGGGGGAGGGTAGTGTGATGTGGGGGGAGGGTAGTGTGATGTGGGGGGGAGGGTAGTGTGATGTGGGGGGAGGGAAGTGTGATGTGGGGGGGAGGGTAGTGTGATGTGGGGGGGAGGGTAGTGTGATGTGGGGGGAGGGTAGTGTGATGTGGGGGGGAGGGAAGTGTGATGTGGGGGGGAGGGTAGTGTGATATGGGGGGAGGGTAGTGTGATGTGGGGGGGAGGGTAGTGTGATGTGGGGGGGAGGGAAGTGTGATGTGGGGGGAGGGAAGTGTGATGTGGGGGGGAGGGTAGTGTGATGTGGGGGGGAGGGAGGTAGTGTGATGTCGGGGGGGGGGAGGGTAGTGTGATGTGGGGGGGAGGGTAGTGTGATGTGGGGAGGGAGGGAGGTAGTGTGATATGGGGGGGAGGGAGGTAGTGTGATGTGGGGGGGAGGGTAGTGTGATGTGGGGAGGGAGGGAGGGAGGTAGTGTGATATGGGGGAGGGAGGGAGGTAGTGTGATGTGGGGGGGAGGGAGGTAGTGTGATGTGGGGGGGGGTAGTGTGATGTGGGGGGGAAGGAAGTGTGATGTGGGGGGAGGGTAGTGTGATGTGGGGGGGAGGGTAGTGTGATGTGGGGGGGAGGGTAGTGTGAAGTGGGGGGGAGGGTAGTGTGAAGTGGGGGGAGGGTAGTGTGAAGTGGGGGGGAGGGAGGTAGTGTGATGTGGGGAGGGAGGGAGGTAGTGTGATGTGGGGGGGGGGAGGGAGGTAGTGTGATGTGGGGGAGGGAAGGAGGTAGTGTGATGTGGGGGGGGGGAAGGAGGTAGTGTGATGTGGGGGGGGAAGGAGGTAGTGTGATGTGGGGGGGAGGGAGGTAGTGTGATGTGTGGGGGGAGGGAGGTAGTGTGATGTGGGGGGGAGGTAGTGTGATGTGGGGAGGGAGGAGGTAGTGTGATGTGGGGGGGGGAAGGAGGTAGTGTGATGTGGGGGGGGGGAAGGAGGTAGTGTGATGTGGGGAGGGAAGGAGGTAGTGTGATGTGGGGGGGGAGGGAGGTAGTGTGATGTGGGGGGGGAGGGAGGTAGTGTGATGTGGGGGAGGGAAGGAGGTAGTGTGATGTGGGGGGGGGGGGAGGTAGTGTGATGTGGGGGGGGGAAGGAGGTAGTGTGATGTGGGGGAGGGGAAGGAGGTAGTGTGATGTGGGGGAGGGGAAGGAGGTAGTGTGATGTGGGGGGGAAGGAGGTAGTGTGATGTGGGGGGGGAGGGAGGTAGTGTGATGTGGGGGGGGGGGAAGGAGGTAGTGTGATGTGGGGGAGGGGAAGGAGGTAGTGTGATGTGACCCCTGAACAAATTCTTTCCTATACCTCCCATGCTAAAAAGTATTCTTGCTTGCCCAATCAATTCCACTGGGAATTTTGTACGAGGTAATCATGTCTCTGGAAACCATCTCCAGTGAAGTGAAACTTCTCATACCTTTCCTCATAACCCAGACCTCTGGGCTTTCACCAGGTGTTATGTATATAGTCACGTAGATGTGCTTGCGGGGGTTGAGCTCTAGCTCTTGGGCCCCGGGTGTATAGGTGTGTGGTCTTTGTGTATGTATGCGCACGCAGAGAGGAGACTGATGAAGGCAGGTGATGATCCAGCGACAAACAGATGAATCTGTGATGAATATTGGCTAGCAAAGATGGCGGTCACTTCCGTAGCACCTTTACTTGCCTCGCCACGGTTGCCAACAATGGCGACGACGGCGCTCAACGAGCCCCTGAGCAGCAGCGCACAGTTTGAACTCCACAGTCAATAGCACTAGTCCAACCTAACTGACTATGCCAGAGAACCCAGGCAGTGGGACAACTGCGCCGCCAGGCTGGCCAACCGCACCGCCCAAGTCAGAGGAGCCAACGCTGCCGCATCGTCCGCACCCGGCCACGCTGGCCAACCCTACCGTCTCCCACCGCGCGCTTCCACTCCAGACTGAAGAACCTTCAGCTGGGTTGCCAACCGCACCGATGTCTTCAGTCTAATGCTGCCAACCTCACAGCATTAACCGCAAACTGTACCACGTCCGCCATTAAAAAAAAAAAAAGACTATGGAACACTCATGAGTCAAAAGGTAATGTCTTATATTCAAAATGGCACACAGAAAATGGTCAAATGCCCCCACCGAAAGACGTCATCATAATGGAAGTCAAAGAAAGCTAAAGAGAAACTCACATGACCAAAAATTAGGATGAAAGCTACAGCCCACGACATAGATAATCAATACACGATAGGAAACAATAAATGAAAAAATAAAACTTGTCCCATATTTCTAAAATGATTACATTAGGTAAAAAAAAATTGGGAACTAAAGTACGAAATTTGACTAAGAATTATGCCCCCCCCCCTCTAAATACAAGGAAAATGACAACAAACAAAACAAAACAAGAACAAACAAACTGAAAGTGACTGTTCGGAGTTGGCTGCCAGACGTAGGAATCCCTGTTCACTTGCCGCTTTCACCAACGGTCCGTTATAACAGTTCCTAAATACATCACTCCTTAATCTTACGCCTTGTGTGTCGTATATCCGTAAGAGTAGATATATGTAATATAGTAGATATACGCAGCTTTGAAATAATAATAAATAAATAAATTGAATACTTGAGCGATGGAGGCAACACTGAGGGTATCTTACGGTACACATGGGGCTCTATCAGGGGTTCTTAACCTGAGGTATACATACCCCCTGGAAGTATACATACCTCTCGGGGGTATACATATCCCTTGGGGGTATGGGAGCCAAATAATAGATCAGGCATGGGTCTCGATCTCTGGACAAATATAAGAGCTGTCTATGTTTTTACTACACAAAAGTAACAGCAAAAATTTCACTAGTTGTGTATTTGCCATTTGTTTATAAATCTGATCAAATTCTTATGATGTTTTTCAACTCTTGTGTCTATTAATATGCAAAACAAAACCCAGCTACTGGCATCGTTTGAAGTCATAGGTGAAGTGGGTACATTGGGTAACAATCCATTAATGGTGTACAATCGTCAAAACATTAAACCCGGGGCTGAATATTTCTGAAATTTTGCCCTGAGGGGTGTTACTCACCCTATGAGTGAGTATGAGTAACACTACCCAATAAGCGTACAGTATGAGTGAACAACATCATAACATAGTGTTCAATCCCATTCCCATTGTATGGTGTACAATGTCTCCTATGTTCAGGAAAACCCCGCGCATTGTACTCTTCCAGTAGGAGCAGTAGCTTAGGCTATTTCTACCCCCCTGACCTCTTCTCTTCACAGCCAGAGGGAACTTATAATAATAATATGATAATAAGAGACGCAGCCTTCCTAGATACATGTGAAAAGTCGCAATAGACAGTAAGTCACAACGGGGAGACACCCAATCAAAACAAGTACGTTTATTTGGACAATAAAATACATCTCGCAGGGATAGAGTAGTTTAGGCTATGTCTCTCCTCCTTGCCAACCAAAATATCTCAAAATAATGTTACGCTTCGGTGTCTAAAAGGATGGGTGGATCACTGGGTGGGTGGATTTAGCATGGGTGGATCACTGGGACACCTGTCTATGCTGGGCCTAAGGTTATATAGCCCACAAAGACAAGGAATTTTCAGTGTTAAAGTATAGTGAATGACTGAAATGTGATTCATAGTAGTGTGGAGGCGCCATATACACACACACACAGTTCAAATACATATATGGAATGAGCCTAAGAGGCTCGCGGATCTTGTACATTTGTCGGCTAAAGTAGAGATCCATGATACAAGATAAGTACATCTAGGTGAGCACACTCCGGCCGCGGGTATATACAATACAGAGGAGAGTTGGGGGGGGGGGGATGGCCTGAAGAGGATATATCCATGAAGAACTGGTTTCTTGGTGTATACATATACACTACAAAGTATGCATGGGAGCTGTTCCTAAGGTGTTGTGATGTTGGCACTCCTCTGACCTTCCTGCAGCTGGGAGGCATCAAGCCTAATACAACACTATGCTGGGTATACGCCTAATGTTGGGGTCTATATACCTGTTATCTCCAAGCCGTGCTTCCCTGATCAATGAGGCTATTTGTGTCAGCAACTATCACAATCAGGTCAAACCGTAAGTAACGATACAGCCTCCCCTCTCAGATTCAAACCTTTGTTACAATGTTACACTTCCTGGCAGGCGGAGGAGGTTCTGGCGAGGCCTCAGGACCACAACACATTCTCGGACTTCAGATGTTTTACACGTCTTGAAATACATCATGACTTCATTTATCAACGCTAAATGCATCATGTAATCCAATTTGCGCAAATACAGCCTTAACTAGACCCCAATACAGTCTTAGCAAGACCTCAAATACAGCCTCAACAATACCTCAAATACAGTCTTAACAAGACCTCAAATACAGGCTTAATTAGACCCCAATACAGCCTTAACTAGACCCCAATACAGCCTTAACTAGACCTCAAATACAGCCTTAACAAGACCTCAAATACAGCCTCAACAAGACCTCAATACAGTCTTAACTAGACCCTAATGGACCTCTAGAGCAACACTTGAAAATGTTGACACCATGTAAGCGTTCAGGCAGCTGCATATATGCAGATATACCTTAAATAAAAAAGTGTTTTCCTAGTTAAGTGCTGGTGTTGATTCAGGGGCTATGTTGATCGGTTGGTTGGTTGGTTGGTTGGTTGGTTAGGCGAGGCGTACCTATCCTGGCGGTGGGTGGTGATCAATATTAGGGTAACCAAGTTCCCGTTTTCTTAGGCCGCCGTTTTCTTCGCCTCGTATCTGTGTGTATTTACTATTTGCGGCCGCAGGTTCGAGCTCCTAGCTCTTTGACTCTTGACCCCATGACTTATTTTACTCTATCACATCTAGTATACATTCTCACATCCCTGAAACAAAGAGGAGTAAGGGGAGACATGATAACCACCTACAAAATTCTCAGGGGAATTGACAGGGTGGACAAAGACAAACTCTTCAGCACGGGAGGGACACGAACAAGGGGACACAGGTGGAAACTTAGTACCCAAATGAGCCATAGAATGCATTAGGCAGTGATGTGGTGGAGGCTGACTCCATACACAGTTTCAAGTGTAGATATGATAGAGCCCAATAGGCTCAGGAATCGATACACCTGTTGATTGACAGTTGAGAGGCAGGACCAAAGAGCCAGAGCTCAACCCCCTGCAAGCACAACTAGGTGAGTACACACCCAAGAAGCTGACACCAAGGTACGTATTTACTACTAGGTGAATACGGCCATCAAATGAAAGAATTTGTTTCTGCCGCGGCCGGGAATCGAACCCGGGCTTTAGAATTACCACGAGTGTGTGTATGTATATAGAAGTTATAACCACAAAACAACCCCAAGAATCAGAATAGATAAACATAGAGCTGGCAACCCAGATATAACCTAAATTAGAGTCTGACCTTCGACCTCTTTGTTAAACCATTGATTGACTTCACTATCCTTATATGCTGGTGTCAACACATCTCCTCAATGACTCACAACCAAAATAATTATATAGGAAAATCATTGTGATGAAATTGCAATATAGTGAAATCGTGATGGCGGGCGGTACCCGACAACCAGGTCGGCTGGCCCGGGACTCTTTGTTGACTACCACCCGACTCACCCCTGCTGCAACGCTGCCACATCTCACTCACCCCTGCTGCAACGCTGCCACATCTATCTCACCCCTGCTGCAACTCTGCCACATCTGTCTCACCCCTGCTGCAACTCTGCCACATCTGTCTCACCCCTGCTGCAACTCTGCCACATCTGTCTCACCCTGCCACATCTGTCCCACCCCTGCTGCAACGCTGCCACATCTGTCTCACCCTGCCACATCTGTTTCACCCCTGCTGCAACGCTGCCACATCTCACTCACCCCTGCTGCAACGCTACCACATCTCACTCACAACTGCTGCAACGCTGCCACATCTCACTCACCCCTGCCGCAACGCTGCCACATCTGTCTCACCCCTGCTGCAACGCTACCACATCTCACTCACCCCTGCTGCAACGCTGCCACATCTCACTCACCCCTGCCGCAACGCTGCCACATCTGTCTCACCCCTGCTGCAACGCTGCCACATCTGGCTCACCCCTGCTGCAACTCTGCCACATCTCACTCACCCCTGCTGCAACTCTGCCACATCTGTCTCACCCCTGCTGCAACGCTGCCACATCTGGCTCACCCCTGCTGCAACTCTGCCACATCTCACTCACCCCTGCTGCAACGCTGCCACATCTATCTCACCCCTGCTGCAACTCTGCCACATCTGTCTCACCCTGCCACATCTGTCCCACCCCTGCTGCAACACTGCCACATCTGTCTCACCCTGCCACATCTGTTTCACCCCTACTGCAACGCTGCCACATCTCACTCACCCCTGCTGCAACGCTGCCACATCTGTCCCACCCCTGCTGCAACTCTGCCACATCTGTCTCACCCTGCCACATCTGTCCCACCCCTGCTGCAACACTGCCACATCTGTCTCACCCTGCCACATCTGTTTCACCCCTACTGCAACGCTGCCACATCTCACTCACCCCTGCTGCAACGCTGCCACATCTATCTCACCCCTGCTGCAACGCTGCCACATCTGGCTCACCCCTGCTGCAATGCTGCCACATCTGGCTCACCCCTGCTGCAACGCTGCCACATCTGTCCCACCCCTGCTGCAACTCTGCCACATCTGTCTCACCCCTGCTGCAACGCTGCCACATCTGTCTCACCCCTGCTGCAACCCTGCCACATCTGGCTCACCCCTGCTGCAACTCTGCCACATCTCTCACCCTGCCACATCTGTCTCACCCCTGCTGCAACTCTGCCACATCTGTCTCACCCCTGCTGCAACACTGCCACATCTCACTCACCCCTGCTGCAACGCTGCCACATCTGGCTCACCCCTGCTGCAACGCTGCCACATCTCCCTCACCCCTGCTGCAACTCTGCCACATCTCACTCACCCCTGCTGCAACTCTGCCACATCTCACTCACCCCTGCTGCAACGCTGCCACATCTGGCTCACCCCTGCTGCAACGCTGCCACATCTGGCTCACCCCTGCTGCAACGCTGCCACATCTGTCTCACCCCTGCTGCAACGCTGCCACATCTGTCTCACCCCTGCTGCAACGCTGCCACATCTGACTCACCCCTGCTGCAATGCTGCCACATCTGACTCACCCCTGCTGCAACGCTGCCACATCTGACTCACCCCTGCTGCAACGCTGCCACATCTGGCTCACCCCTGCTGCAACGCTGCCACATCTCTCACCCTGCCACATCTGTCTCACCCTTGCTGCAACGCTGCCACATCTCACCCCTGCTGCAACGCTGCCACATCTGTCTCACCCCTGCTGCAACTCTGCCACATCTGACTCACCCCTGCTGCAACTCTGCCACATCTGACTCACCCCTGCTGCAACTCTGCCACATCTGACTCACCCCTGCTGCAATTTGCCACATCTGACTCACCCCTGCTGCAATGCTGCCACATCTGACTCACCCCTGCTGCAATGCTGCCACATCTCACTCACCCCTGCTGCAACTCTGCCACATCTGACTCACCCCTGCTGCAATTTGCCACATCTGACTCACCCCTGCTGCAATGCTGCCACATCTCACTCACCCCTGCTGCAATGCTGCCACATCTCACTCACCCCTGCTGCAACTCTGCCACATCTGACTCATCCTTGCTGCATCTGACTCATCCTTGCTGCATCTGACTCATCCTTGCTGCAACTCTGCCACATAACTGCTGCAACACTGCCACATCTCACTCACCCCTGCTGCAACACTGCCACATATGACTCACCCCTGCTGCAACCTGCCACACCTGACCCCCCCCCCCCCCCCCATGCGGCACGGTTGCCACACCCAACCGGCCAAATATCGAGTCATAAACACGTAGCTCCATCTAGAGAAACACCACCGTAACCTGCTAAGCTACAGAGCGAGAAAGCAAAGAGGAGACGTGGCCGCGTGGCAGCTGGGACGAGTCACCCGCCAGGCCGCAGCTGGAGGACCTGCGCATGCGCACCTGCCGCTACACCTGCAGCTGGAGGACCTGCGCATGCGCACCTGCCGCTGCAGCTGGAGGACCCGCGCATGCGCACCTGCCTCTACACATGCAGCTGCACACCTGGCCAAGGAAGAGGGCCTCGCCCTCGGGTACTCACCCTCACGCTGGCCCCACGAAGGCGCACACCTCGGCCAGGAACGCGGCGATAAAGGCGCCAGAAACCGGCGGATAGAGAGCAATGGTGGTTCAGGGGACGCTTGCCGGGAGAGAACTAGCAGCGGCAGGCTCAAGCTGGTGGGTAGAGGCCAAGCTGGCCAGGCAGGCGCGGTCAATCCCACCCACGGCTTCACTGGGCGCGGTCAATCCCAGCCACGGCTTGACTGGGCGCGGTCAATCCCAGCCACGCCTTGACTGGGCGCGGTCAATCCCAGCCACGCCTTGACTGGGCGCGGTCAATCCCAGCCACGCCTTGACTGGGCGCGGTCAATCCCAGCCACGGCTTGACTGGGCGCGGTCAATCCCAGCCACGGCTTGACTGGGCGCGGTCAATCCCAGCCACGGCTTGACTGCGGCCACTCCTCAGGTGACCGAGGAGTCATTAGCTGCGAGGTGCTTTACATAGCACAGCAACGGAAAGGAACCTGTGGCTGAGTGGACAGCGCTTGGGACTCCTAATCCAGGGTTCGATCCCCGGCGATAGCAGAGACTTATTTCTTTCACCCTGTTGCCCCTGTTCACCTAGCAGTAAATAGGTACCTGGATGTTGGATAGCTGTTATGGACTGCTTCCTGTGTGTGTGTGTGGGGGGGGGGGGGGGGGGGGCTCGACCCCCGCAAGCACACCTACATGAATACAGTGACCACAGCCCTACAGTGACCGACACAGCCCTACAGTGACCGACACAGCCCTACAGTGACCATCACAGCCCCAAAGTGACCAACAGCCCTACAGTGACCAACACAGCCCTACAGTGACCATCACAGCCCCCAGTACCTGAGTTATTCTTTCAAACTCCATACTCACACTGCTCCATTTAGAGCAGTGAGTACTGTGAACAGTGTGCGGTGAACAACGGATATAGCAACACGGAACTAAACGCTGCTATAAGAAGACACTTGGACCGTTGGTATAATCCTGAACCTAGAACAGAAACCACTCCAAGAAGACTTCCGAACTCCTTATCAAAAACAGCCCGAAGCCGACGGAGAACCCTCTACAGCAGTCAAGCGTTGTATACATGTACACTTGCCCCCACGAAGGATGTAACCTTCAATGTAAGTACATAGGTATGACGTCGACCAAGCTGACGAGGTGTTTGACATGCGACCGGGGAGCCGGTCGGCCGAGCGGACAGCACGCTAGACTTGTGATCCTGTGGTCCTGGGTTCGATGCCAGGCGCCGGCGAGAAACAACGGGCAGAGTTTCTTTCACCCTATGCCCCTGTTACCTAGCAGTAAATTAGGTACCTGGGTGTTAGTCAGCTGTCACGGGCTGCTTCCTGGGGGAAGAGGCATGGTCGAGGACCGGGCCGCGGGGACACTAAAAAGCCCCGAAATCATCTCAAGATAACCTCAAGATAACCATCTTCAATCCGGTGCCCCTAGGAATCACATGAGACAAGCCCATGACATTACTCTAACAAGAGAAATGCTGAACAAGAATACCTGTATAATAGACAAAGCCCAAGATGCAAGAAGATTACAAATTCTTGAAGCAATTCACATAAGAATAGAACAACCTACCATGAACACCCAACCAATATAAATCTAACCGAACCTAATATAAATCTAACCAAACCTAATATAAATCCAACCACACCTATCCAATATATAACGGATTCAAGCCTAACCCTAATAAATAGGGTTTTATTTCACTATTATTTCACATTATAATTCACGCTTAAACTGATTAGTTTTTTTGTATTCACTTGAATGCCAGTTAGTGTTAAGCTCAACAGTGTTGCCAACATTAAGCTCAACACAGTGTTGCCAACATTAAGCTCAACACAGTGTTGCCAACATTAAGCTCAACACAGTGTTGCCAACATTAAGCTCAACACAGTGTTGCCAACATTAAGCTCAACACAGTGTTGCCAACATTAAGCTCAACACAGTGTTGCCAACATTAAGCTCAACACAGTGTTGCCAACATTAAGTTCAACAGTGTGACGCCAACATTAAGTTCAACAGTGTGACGCCAACATTAAGCTCAACAGTGTTGCCAACATTAAGCTCAACACAGTGTTGCCAACATTAAGCTCAACACAGTGTTGCCAACATTAAGCTCAACACAGTGTTGCCAACATTAAGTTCAACAGTGTGACGCCAACATTAAGTTCAACAGTGTGACGCCAACATTAAGCTCAACAGTGTTGCCAACATTAAGCTCAACACAGTGTTGCCAACATTAAGCTCAACACAGTGTTGCCAACATTAAGCTCAACAGTGTGACGCCAACATTAAGCTCAACACAGTGTTGCCAACATTAAGCTCAACAGTGTGACGCCAACATTAAGCTCAACACAGTGTTGCCAACATTAAGCTCAACACAGTGTTGCCAACATTAAGCTCAACACAGTGTTGCCAACATTAAGCTCAACACAGTGTTGCCAACATTAAGCTCAACAGTGTTGCCAACATTAAGCTCAACAGTGTTGCCAACATTAAGCTCAACAGTGTTGCCAACATTAAGCTCAACAGTGTTGCCAACATTAAGCTCAACAGTGTTGCCAACATTAAGCTCAACAGTGCTGCCAACATTAAGCTCAACACAGTGTTGCCAACATTAAGCTCAACACAGTGTTGCCAACATTAAGCTCAACACAGTGTTGCCAACATTAAGCTCAACACAGTGTTGCCAACATTAAGCTCAACACAGTGTTGCCAACATTAAGCTCAACACAGTGTTGCCAACATTAAGTTCAACACAGTGTTGCCAACATTAAGCTCAACACAGTGTTGCCAACATTAAGCTCAACACAGTGTTGCCAACATTAAGCTCAACACAGTGTTGCCAACATTAAGTTCAACAGTGTGACGCCAACATTAAGCTCAACAGTGTTGCCAACATTAAGCTCAAGAATAACGGATTTCCCGCAGCCAAGAATTCAAAATGGCGTCTCTGGGACGCAGACCTGAGATGTGGCACCACCGCGCCCGCGGCCCCACTGCTGCCAACCTTTCCGGCGGTGCCCTTACTTTATCAAATAATTAATAATTCCTGTTGTCGGGGACAGGAAGCCTGTGTATATGTGTTATATATATGTATTATATATATATATATATATATATATATATATATATATATATATATATATATATATATATATATATATATATATATATATATATATATACATACACACACACACACACACACACACACACACACACACACACACACACACACGAGCCCAATAGGCTCATGAATCTGTACACCTGTTGATTGACGGTTGAGAGGCGGGACCAAAGAGCCAGAGCTCAACCCCCGCAAACACAACTAGGTGAGTACAACTAGGTGAGTACACACACACACACACACACACACACACACACACACACACGCACGCACGCACGCACGCACACTCTCACTCTCAGCGCTCGGGATTCGAAGTCCTGACTCCTGAGGGTCCGGGTTCGATCCCTGGTGGAGGCGGAAACAAATGGGGCAGAGTTTCTTTCTCCCTAATGCACCTGTTAACCTAGCAGTAAATAGGTACCTGGGAGTTAGACAGCTGCTACGGGCTGCTTCCTGGGGGGGGGTGTAACAAAAAGGAGGCCTGGTCGAGGACCGGGCCGCGGGGACGCTAAGCCCCGAAATCATCTCAAGATAACCTCGAGATAACCTTAAGATAACGTCGAGATAACCTCAAGATAACGTCGAGATAACCTCAAGATAACCTCGAGATAACCTCTGTAACACTGTAAAAGTGTTTGGTTTAGGTTAATACATACATAGAGTACATGAGTCACATACAAGGATCTGAGAGGCGCCAGTTTGTCGGCCTGAGATCTCACACCTCAAAGCGTTAATGACCTCAAGTGACCTGAGGTCAGATCATGAGAATTTCACCTTGCTTCCGCTAAGCTTATAATTGTAGTCTGGTAGCCTTCAAACATGCCGACGTTTAAGGAGTGGCTTGGTAGTGCCGGAGGCTATCTACTTGTGGGCGGAGTTAGTACTAGGGTCCCCAATATATACTGAGGGAGCATAGAGCATTGAAGCATTAAGGGAACAGCAGACGAACCAGCAGAGCAGAGAAGACGTCCCTAGCAGGGAGGCTGTCGGCCGGCAGGGCGGGAGTCTCTGTCAACTACAGACCCCCCCCTCTCTATCCAGCTATAGGCAGAGACACTTGGTGAGTTGAGCAGTAAGGTGACTTGGTCGTGTTTACATATGTGGTGTGATGATCAGGGGCAGTCAAGTTGTAGGGTTCTCGAATTCTTGGATGATGACTCACTTTGCATATTAAACTGGAACATTTTAATTGAATTGCTAAATTATGATACTTCATGTGAAATATAATTATGAATTTATTATTCAAATTGTGTTTAACTTTGTTCCCTAGAGCTTTGAATTGAGGTGAGAAAGCCTCGGTGGTTACTAGATTCAAGATATTAATGAGTACCTGTTTGGAGTTGATACATGGTACAGAGGGAACATACTAATAATGAACTCATGATAACATCTTTTGAGAATTTTGTGATACAGGCAAGTTCCATTCCTTGTCTTGTATATAATGATCATGAATGGATGGTGGCAGCATTTCGTCTTCTACTATCTACTTTTCTACTTCTACTATCTACTCTTCTCCTTCTACCTATCTACTCCTCTCCCTCCACCCCTCTCTAAACTCTCACTTTCAACTAATGACCATCCTCGCCCCTCCCACCTCTCTCCCTCTCACCCCAAACCCTCACTAATTACTTCACTATTCATTTCTTTCCTTTCGTTTTCTCTTATACGTTTGTGGCAATGATTCTGTATTCTAGAGTTCTCTCTAGAGTTTCGGGTAACTGATCAAGTGACGGCGCCTTGTAGTCTTAGCACCTAGGTAGTCAAATACCTAGGTTACAAGGTGTTGAACGAGAGAGGTTGCCTTAGGAACTCTGGAGGTGCTCTAGAATAGTTAGCTAACTGGGGACGGGATAACGGACTAGAGAGAGCTGTTTCCCCCGGCCTCGTTAACTGGGGGGTGGAATAATGGACGAGATAGAGCTATTTCCCCCACCCCCCGTTACACCTCGAGATAACCTCGAGATAACCTCAAGATAACCTCGAGATAACCTGGAGATAACCTTAAAATAACCTCAAAATAACCTCGAGATAACCTCAAGATAACCCCGAGATAACCTCGAGATAACCTCAAAATAACCTCGAGATAACCTCAAAATAACCTCGAGATAACCTCAAGATAACCCCGAGATAACCTCGAGATAACCCCGAGATAACCTTAAGATAACCTCAAGATAACCCCGAGATAACCTCGAGATAACCTCGAGATAACCCCGAGATAACCTCGAGATAACCTTAAGATAACCTCGAGATAACCTCGAGATAACCCCGAGATAACCTCGAGATAACCCCGAGATAACCTCGAGATAACCCCGAGATAACCTCGAGATAACCCCGAGATAACCTCGAGATAACCTCGAGATAACCCCGAGATAACCTGGACATGATATGGAGATGATAACCTGGAGATGATAATCCATGGGCAGTGTTGCCACCACATGTGCAACACTTAGGGAGCAACGTCTTCTGGTCATAGCACGACGCATTTTGACGTACACTCCGCCTCAGGCCAAAAACCTGACGTGCAGGAAAATGGCGGCGGCTGGCGAAAGTGACATACTACCCCGTTTTCTGTTCGTGGGGTCTCTGGTGGGTTAGGTTAGGGCACTGCAGTACGACAGTTTCGTAACGTTTAGGGAACACTAGAGAGTACGGAGCGCTGTTGCCACATCTTTAGTTACATACCTGGCACCACTGCTGTAGGTCTCGTCTCGTAGCCTGGTGGATAGCGCGCAGGGCTCGAAATTCTGTGGCGCGGGTTCGATTCCCGCACGAGGCAGAAACAAATGGGCAAAGTTTCTTTCACCCTGAATGCCCCTGTTACCTAGCAGTAAATAGGTACCTGGATGTTAGTCAGCTGTCACGGGCTGCTTCCTGGGGGTGGAGGCCTGGTCAAGGACCGGGCCGCGGGGACACTAAAAGCCCCGAAATCAACTCAAGATAACCTCAAGATAACCATGGTACGGAAAAAAGATCACAATATTAATTTTTAAGACACATAAATGCTGTAAGTCAGTAATAATATTAGAACTAGAAGGGAAGTGGAGGGGATCTAATACTTTGAAGACTTTCGCTGGCAATAAAGTTTGAATAGGAAAATGATTGAGTGAATTAATGTCAATAAAAGGATGACTTATAGCAGTTGCGTTAGTCACATTCCTTGAGATGTATGGAGAGTGTTACGAGATAAAAATTGTCATTCCAAACTGATGTCCCTGACCTTTTCCTCAGGGGTCAGGGGCAGGTAAGTTGTCTGGGATCACCCCAGACGTTGGTTCGAAATAACATCCAGATGAACAGCTCTATTAATAACAACACCAGTACCCAGAACAGCTGGAGTATAGACACCTGACCACAATTCAATAGAAGGCTTTACCTATGTCCTTTCTACATCACACTCACACAGCCCCGCTCCTGTGCCAGGCAAGTCCACTACGGGCTCACCATAGCCCGTGCTACCTGCCCCGCTCCTGTGCCAGGCAAGTCCACTACGGGCTCACCATAGCCCGTGCTACTTGCCCCGCTCCTGTGCCGGGTAAGTCCACTACGGGCTCACCATAGCCCGTGCTACTTGCCCCGCTCCTGTGCCGGGTAAGTCCACTACGGGCTCACCATAGCCCGTGCTACTTGCCCCGCTCCTGTGCCGGGTAAGTCCACTACGGGCTCACCATAGCCCGTGCTACTTGCCCCGTTCCTGTGCCAGGTAAGTCCACTACGGGCTCACCATAGCCCGTGCTACTTGCCCCGCTCCTGTGCCAGGCAAGTCCACTACGGGCTCACCATAGCCCGTGCTACTTGCCCCGCTCCTGTGCCAAGTAAGTCCACTACGGGCTCACCATAGCCCGTGCTACTTGCCCCGCTCATTAGCCGTTGACATGTAAGTCTGGTCCTAATCACTCAGACCTCGACAAAGCACTCAAGAGAGAGCAAAAGACTTGGTGTAAATCCCTTACATAAATTTCACAAATACACAAGTGTGTGTTTTTCTTATCCTATGTTATCATGTCTGTGATAAGATATCACCACTAGTAATAATAATTGTATTTACAAGATGGTACAATGGGTTTGTGGGATAACATAGGATTGGTATTTTTTACACTCCCGGAGTCGACTTGAGTCGAGTTACAAGTGGAGTAGACTAGAGTCGACTTACAAGTGGAGTAGACTTGAGTCGGCTTACAAGTGGAGTAGACTAGAGTCGACTTACAAGTGGAGTAGACTAGAGTCGACTTACAAGTGGAGTAGACTAGAGTCGACTTGCAAGTGGAGTAGACTAGAGACGACTTACAAGTTGAGTAGACTTGAGTCGACTTACAAGCGGAGTAGACTTGAGTCGGCTTACAAGTGGAGTAGACTTGAGTCGACTTACAAGTGGAGTAGACTAGAGTCGACTTACAAGTGGAGTAGACTAGAGTCGACTTACAAGTGGAGTAGACTAGAGTCGACTTACAAGTGGAGTAGACTAGAGTCGACTTACAAGTGGAGTAGACTTGAGTCGACTTACAAGTGGAGTAGACTTGAGTCGACTTACAAGTGGAGTAGACTTGAGTCGACTTACAAGTGGAGTAGACTTGAGTCGACTTACAAGTGGAGTAGACTAGAGTCGACTTACAAGTGGAGTAGACTAGAGTCGACTTACAAGTGGAGTAGACATGAGTCGACTTACAAGTGGAGTAGACTAGAGTCGACTTACAAGTGGAGTAGACTAGAGTCGACTTACAAGTGGAGTAGACTAGAGTCGACTTACAAGTGGAGTAGACTTGAGTCGACTTACAAGTGGAGTAGACTTGAGTCGACTTACAAGTGGAGTAGACTAGAGTCGACTTACAAGTGGAGTAGACTAGAGTCGACTTACAAGTGGAGTAGACTAGAGTCGACTTACAAGTGGAGTAGACTAGAGTCGACTTACAAGTGGAGTAGACTAGAGTCGACTTCACTTGTAGGGTACCTACCTTAATGGGCTCGTCCCAGGGATGTAAGGTAAGGTCACATACCAACCTTTCACACTAAGAAGTTAACCAAGGTACCAAGGTAGGTACCTAGGTACCAGGAAGCGTGTCCATGTGAGCCTGCTTATTATTTCCATACAGAGTTGTGAGGTCCAGATACCCTTCAGGCTATGTCCAGATACCAGATACCAGGTCCAGATACCCCTATGTTGTGGGAATTACTTTGACAAGTTATCTTCCTCCAGCCCGTATATATCAAAAGTGCGTTAGAATTGCTTTGATAATTAACATCTTCAACTCCCCCCCCCCCCCGTGACCCCTTACTCTTCGCTCTCCTTCACCGTAATGGGTCTAATTGTCACTTAAGTGACGCGGGGTTAAGTAGACTTTAGGAAAGGGTTAGCGAGGCATGACAGGCGGCCGCGGCAGGCCATTCCTGGCCGGCTGCGGCAGGCCATTCCTGGCCGGCTGCGGCAGGCCATTCCTGGCCGGCTGCGGCAGGCCATTCCTGGCCGGCTGCGGCAGGCCATTCCTGGCTGGCTGCGGCAGGCCATTCCTGGCCGGCTGCGGCAGGCCATTCCTGGCCGGCTGCGGCAGGCCATTCCTGGCCGGCCGCGGCAGGCCATTCCTGGCCGGCTGCGGCAGGCCATTCCTGGCCGGCTGCGGCAGGCCATTCCTGGCCGGCTGCGGCAGGCCATTCCTGGCCGGCTGCGGCAGGCCATTCCTGGCCGGCTGCGGCAGGCCATTCCTGGCCGGCTGCGGCAGGCCATTCCTGGCCGGCTGCGGCAGGCCATTCCTGGCCGGCTGCGACGGCCTCATGATACCTCTATTGATAGTTCTCTCTTGAACACAGTGAGGGGTCGGCCAGTTATGTCCCTTATGTGTAGTGGAAGCGTGTTGAACAGTCTCGGGCCTCTGATGTTGATAGTTCTCTCTTGAACACTGTGAGGGGTCGGCCAGTTATGTCCCTTATGTGTAGTGGAAGCGTGTTGAACAGTCTCGGGCCTCTGATGTTGATAGTTCTCTCTTGAACACTGTGAGGGGTCGGCCAGATATGTCCCTTATGTGTAGTGGAAGCGTGTTGAACAGTCTCGGGCCTCTGATGTTGATAGTTCTCTCTTGAACACTGTGAGGGGTCGGCCAGTTATGTCCCTTATATGTAGTGGAAGCGTGTTGAACAGTCTCGGGCCTCTGATGTTGATAGTTCTCTCTTGAACACTGTGAGGGGTCGGCCAGTTATGTCCCTTATGTGTAGTGGAAGCGTGTTGAACAGTCTCGGGCCTCTGATGTTGATAGTTCTCTCTTGAACACTGTGAGGGGTCGGCCAGTTATGTCCCTTATGTGTAGTGGAAGCGTGTTGAACAGTCTCGGGCCTCTGATGTTGATAGTTCTCTCTTGAACACTGTGAGGGGTCGGCCAGTTATGTCCCTTATGTGTAGTGGAAGCGTGTTGAACAGTCTCGGGCCTCTGATGTTGATAGTTCTCTCTTGAACACTGTGAGGGGTCGGCCAGTTATGTCCCTTATGTGTAGTGGAAGCGTGTTGAACAGTCTCGGGCCTCTGATGTTGATAGTTCTCTCTTGAACACTGTGAGGGGTCGGCCAGTTATGTCCCTTATATGTAGTGGAAGCGTGTTGAACAGTCTCGGGCCTCTGATGTTGATAGTTCTCTCTTGAACACTGTGAGGGGTCGGCCAGTTATGTCCCTTATGTGTAGTGGAAGCGTGTTGAACAGTCTCGGGCCTCTGATGTTGATAGTTCTCTCTTGAACACTGTGAGGGGTCGACCAGTTATGTCCCTTATGTGTAGTGGAAGCGTGTTGAACAGTCTCGGGCCTCTGATGTTGATAGTTCTCTCTTGAACACAGTGAGGGGTCGGCCAGTTATGTCCCTTATGTGTAGTGGAAGCGTGTTGAACAGTCTCGGGCCTCTGATGTTGATAGTTCTCTCTTGAACACTGTGAGGGGTCGGCCAGTTATGGCCCTTATGTGTAGTGGAAGCGTGTTGAACAGTCTCGAGCCTCTGATGTTGATAGTTCTCTCTTGAACACAGTGAGGGGTCGGCCAGTTATGTCCCTTATGTGTAGTGGAAGCGTGTTGAACAGTCTCGAGCCTCTGATGTTGATAGTTCTCTCTTGAACACTGTGAGGGGTCGGCCAGTTATGTCCCTTATGTGTAGTGGAAGCGTGTTGAACAGTCTCGGGCCTCTGATGTTGATAGTTCTCTCTTGAACACAGTGAGGGGTCGGCCAGTTATGTCCCTTATGTGTAGTGGAAGCGTGTTGAACAGTCTCGAGCCTCTGATGTTGATAGTTCTCTCTTGAACACTGTGAGGGGTCGGCCAGTTATGTCCCTTATGTGTAGTGGAAGCGTGTTGAACAGTCTCGAGCCTCTGATGTTGATAGTTCTCTCTTGAACACTGTGAGGGGTCGGCCAGTTATGTCCCTTATGTGTAGTGGAAGCGTGTTGAACAGTCTCGGACCTCTGATGTTGATAGTTCTCTCTTGAACACAGTGAGGGGTCGGCCAGTTATGTCCCTTATGTGTAGTGGAAGCGTGTTGAACAGTCTCGGGCCTCTGATGTTGATAGTTCTCTCTTGAACACTGTGAGGGGTCGGCCAGTTATGTCCCTTATGTGTAGTGGAAGCGTGTTGAACAGTCTCGGGCCTCTGATGTTGATAGTTCTCTCTTGAACACTGTGAGGGGTCGGCCAGTTATGTCCCTTATGTGTAGTGGAAGCGTGTTGAACAGTCTCGGGCCTCTGATGTTGATAGTTCTCTCTTGAACACTGTGAGGGGTCGGCCAGTCATGTCCCTTATGTGTAGTGGAAGCGTGTTGAACAGTCTCGGGCCTCTGATGTTGATAGTTCTCTCTTGAACACTGTGAGGGGTCGGCCAGTTATGTCCCTTATGTGTAGTGGAAGCGTGTTGAACAGTCTCGGGCCCCTGATGTTGATAGTTCTCTCTTGAACACTGTGAGGGGTCGGCCAGTTATGTCCCTTATGTGTAGTGGAAGCGTGTTGAACAGTCTCGGGCCTCTGATGTTGATAGTTCTCTCTTGAACACTGTGAGGGGTCGGCCAGTTATGTCCCTTATGTGTAGTGGAAGCGTGTTGAACAGTCTCGGGCCTCTGATGTTGATAGTTCTCTCTTGAACACTGTGAGGGGTCGGCCAGTTATGTCCCTTATGTGTAGTGGAAGCGTGTTGAACAGTCTCGGGCCTCTGATGTTGATAGTTCTCTCTTGAACACTGTGAGGGGTCGGTCAGTTATGTCCCTTATGTGTAGTGGAAGCGTGTTGAACAGTCTCGGGCCTCTGATGTTGATAGTTCTCTCTTGAACACTGTGAGGGGTCGGCCAGTTATGCCCCTTATGTGTAGTGGAAGCGTGTTGAACAGTCTCGGGCCTCTGATGTTGATAGTTCTCTCTTGAACACTGTGAGGGGTCGGTCAGTTATGTCCCTTATGTGTAGTGGAAGCGTGTTGAACAGTCTCGGGCCTCTGATGTTGATAGTTCTCTCTTGAACACTGTGAGGGGTCGGCCAGTTATGTCCCTTATGTGTAGTGGAAGCGTGTTGAACAGTCTCGGGCCTCTGATGTTGATAGTTCTCTCTTGAACACTGTGAGGGGTCGGCCAGTTATGTCCCTTATGTGTAGTGGAAGCGTGTTGAACAGTCTCGGGCCTCTGATGTTGATAGTTCTCTCTTGAACACTGTGAGGGGTCGACCAGTTATGTCCCTTATGCGTAGTGGAAGCGTGTTGAACAGTCTCGGGCCTCTGATGTTGATAGTTCTCTCTTGAACACTGTGTGGGGTCGGCCAGTTATGTCCCTTATGTGTAGTGGAAGCGTGTTGAACAGTCTCGGGCCTCTGATGTTGATAGTTCTCTCTTGAACACTGTGAGGGGTCGGCCAGTTATGTCCCTTATGTGTAGTGGAAGCGTGTTGAACAGTCTCGGGCCTCTGATGTTGATAGTTCTCTCTTGAACACTGTGAGGGGTCGGTCAGTTATGTCCCTTATGTGTAGTGGAAGCGTGTTGAACAGTCTCGGGCCTCTGATGTTGATAGTTCTCTCTTGAACACTGTGAGGGGTCGGCCAGTTATGCCCCTTATGTGTAGTGGAAGCGTGTTGAACAGTCTCGGGCCTCTGATGTTGATAGTTCTCTCTTGAACACTGTGAGGGGTCGGTCAGTTATGTCCCTTATGTGTAGTGGAAGCGTGTTGAACAGTCTCGGGCCTCTGATGTTGATAGTTCTCTCTTGAACACTGTGAGGGGTCGGCCAGTTATGTCCCTTATGTGTAGTGGAAGCGTGTTGAACAGTCTCGGGCCTCTGATGTTGATAGTTCTCTCTTGAACACTGTGAGGGGTCGGCCAGTTATGTCCCTTATGTGTAGTGGAAGCGTGTTGAACAGTCTCGGGCCTCTGATGTTGATAGTTCTCTCTTGAACACTGTGAGGGGTCGGCCAGTTATGTCCCTTATGTGTAGTGGAAGCGTGTTGAACAGTCTCGGGCCTCTGATGTTGATAGTTCTCTCTTGAACACTGTGTGGGGTCGGCCAGTTATGTCCCTTATGTGTAGTGGAAGCGTGTTGAACAGTCTCGGGCCTCTGATGTTGATAGTTCTCTCTTGAACACTGTGAGGGGTCGGCCAGTTATGTCCCTTATGTGTAGTGGAAGCGTGTTGAACAGTCTCGGGCCTCTGATGTTGATAGTTCTCTCTTGAACACTGTGAGGGGTCGGCCAGTTATGTCCCTTATGTGTAGTGGAAGCGTGTTGAACAGTCTCGGGCCTCTGATGTTGATAGTTCTCTCTTGAACACTGTGAGGGGTCGGCCAGTTATGCCCCTTATGTGTAGTGGAAGCGTGTTGAACAGTCTCGGGCCTCTGATGTTGATAGTTCTCTCTTGAACACTGTGAGGGGTCGGCCAGTTATGTCCCTTATGTGTAGTGGAAGCGTGTTGAACAGTCTCGGGCCTCTGATGTTGATAGTTCTCTCTTGAACACTGTGAGGGGTCGGCCAGTTATGTCCCTTATGTGTAGTGGAAGCGTGTTGAACAGTCTCGGGCCTCTGTTGTTGATAGTTCTCTCTTGAACACTGTGAGGGGTCGGCCAGTTATGTCCCTTATGTGTAGTGGAAGCGTGTTGAACAGTCTCGGGCCTCTGTTGTTGATAGTTCTCTCTTGAACACTGTGAGGGGTCGGCCAGTTATGTCCCTTATGTGTAGTGGAAGCGTGTTGAACAGTCTCGGGCCTCTGATGTTGATAGTTCTCTCTTGAACACAGTGAGGGGTCGGCCAGTTATGTCCCTTATGTGTAGTGGAAGCGTGTTGAACAGTCTCGGGCCTCTGATGTTGATAGTTCTCTCTTGAACACTGTGAGGGGTCGGCCAGTTATGTCCCTTATGTGTAGTGGAAGCGTGTTGAACAGTCTCGGGCCTCTGATGTTGATAGTTCTCTCTTGAACACTGTGAGGGGTCGGCCAGTTATGTCCCTTATGTGTAGTGGAAGCGTGTTGAACAGTCTCGGGCCTCTGATGTTGATAGTTCTCTCTTGAACACTGTGAGGGGTCGGCCAGTTATGTCCCTTATGTGTAGTGGAAGCGTGTTGAACAGTCTCGGGCCTCTGATGTTGATAGTTCTCTCTTGAACACTGTGAGGGGTCGGCCAGTTATGTCCCTTATGTGTAGTGGAAGCGTGTTGAACAGTCTCGGGCCTCTGATGTTGATAGTTCTCTCTTGAACACTGTGAGGGGTCGGCCAGTTATGCCCCTTATGTGTAGTGGAAGCGTGTTGAACAGTCTCGGGCCTCTGATGTTGATAGTTCTCTCTTGAACACTGTGAGGGGTCGGCCAGTTATGTCCCTTATGTGTAGTGGAAGCGTGTTGAACAGTCTCGGGCCTCTGATGTTGATAGTTCTCTCTTGAACACTGTGAGGGGTCGGCCAGTTATGTCCCTTATGTGTAGTGGAAGCGTGTTGAACAGTCACGGGCCTCTGATGTTGATAGTTCTCTCTTGAACACTGTGAGGGGTCGGCCAGTTATGTCCCTTATGTGTAGTGGAAGCGTGTTGAACAGTCTCGGGCCTCTGATGTTGATAGTTCTCTCTTGAACACTGTGAGGGGTCGGCCAGTTATGCCCCTTATGTGTAGTGGAAGCGTGTTGAACAGTCTCGGGCCTCTGATGTTGATAGTTCTCTCTTGAACACTGTGAGGGGTCGGCCAGTTATGTCCCTTATGTGTAGTGGAAGCGTGTTGAACAGTCTCGGGCCTCTGATGTTGATAGTTCTCTCTTGAACACTGTGAGGGGTCGGCCAGTTATGTCCCTTATGTGTAGTGGAAGCGTGTTGAACAGTCTCGGGCCTCTGATGTTGATACCTGGTTGATGGGGTTCTGGGAGTTGTTCTACTGCCCAAGCCCGGCCCGAGGCCAGGCTTGACTTGTGAGAGTTTGGTCCACCAGGCTGTTGCTTGCGGCGGCCCACATACCCACCACAACCCGGTTGGTCCGGCACTCCTTGGAGGAAACTATCTAGTTTTCTCTTGAAGATGTCCACGGTTGTTCCGGCAATATTTCTTATGCTCGCTGGGAGGATGTTGAACAACCGCGGACCTCTGATGTTTATACAGTGCTCTCTGATTGTGCCTATGGCACCTCTACTCTTCACTGGACCTCTGATGTTTATACAGTGTTCTCTGATTGTGCCTATGGCACCTCTGCTCTTCACTGGACCTCTGATGTTTATACAGTGTTCTCTGATTGTGCCTATGGCACCTCTGCTCTTCACTGGTTCTATTCTGCATTTTCTTCCATATCGTTCACTCCAGTACGTTGTTATTTTACTGTGTAGATTTGGGACCTGGCCCTCCACGTGTATATTATTTGGTATCTCTCTCGTCTTCTTTCTAGTGAGTACATTTGGAGAGCTTTGAGACGATCCCAATAATTTAGGTGTTTTATCTCGTCTATGCGTGCCGTATATGTTCTCTGTATTCCCTCTATTTCAGCAATCTCTCCTGCTCTGAAGGGGGAAGTGAGTACTGAGCAGTACTCAAGACGGTACAACACAAGTGATTTGTAGAGTACAACCATTGTGATGGGATCCCTGGATTTGAAAGTTCTCGTAATCCATCCGATCATTGTTCTGACTGTCGCAATATTTGCTTGGTTATGCTCCTTAAACGTTAGGTCGTCAGACATTATTATTCCCAAATCCTTTACATGTTGCTTTCCTACTATGGGTACATTTGATTGTGTTTTGTACTCTGTATTATGTTTAAGGTCCTCATTTTTACCGTACCTGAGTACCTGGAATTTATCGCTGTTAAACATCATGTTATTTTCTGCTGCCCAGTCGAAAACTTTATTAATATCTGCTTGTAGTTTTTCAATATCTTCATCAGATGTAATTTTCATGCTGATTTTTGTGTTATCTGCAAAGGATGATACGAAGCTGTGACTTGTATTTGAGTCTATATCTGATATGAGAATAAAGAAAAACATTGGTGCAAGGACTGTACCCTGAGGTACAGAGCTTTTAACTGCGCTTGGACTCGATTTTATATGGTTGACCGTTACTCTCTGTGTTCTGTTCGACAGAAAACTGAGTATCCAACGTCCTGCTTTACCAGTTATTCCTACTGACCTCATTTTGTGTGCTATCACTCCATGGTCACATTAATTTAATGCCTTTGCGAAATCCGCGTATACTACATCTGTATTCTGTTTTTCTTTTAATGCCTCAGTGATTTTGTCATAGTGGTCAAGTAGCTGTGAGAGGCATGATCTTCCCGCTCTAAAACCATGTTGGCCTGGGTTGTGGAGGTCATTGGTCTCCATGAATCTAGTGACCGGACTCCTGATCACTCTCTCAAATACTTTTATGATGTGCGATGTTAGTGCAACTGGTCTATAATTCTTTGCCAATGCTTTGCTCCCTCCCTTGTGTAGAGGGGCAATGTCTGCTACTTTAAGTGCATCTGGTATCTTCCCCGTGTCTAAGCTCTTCCTCCACACTATACTGAGTGCCTGTGCTACTGGCACTTTGCATGTCTGTATAAATATTGAATTCCATGAGTCTGGACCCGGGGCCGAGAGCATGGGCATATTGTTAATTTCTCTTTCAAAATCTGCCACGCTCGTGTTGATATCAGTTATATTTACAGGGGTTTGAGTATCATTCATAAAGAAATTGCCAGAATCTTCCACTTTCATGCTGAGTATCGGAGTGCTAAACATGTCCTCATACTGCTTTTTTAGGATTTCACTAATTTCTTTGTCATCCTCAGTGTATGAACCTTCACTAATACGAATAGGTCCAATACTGGCAGTGGTTTTCGCTTTTGATTTAGCATATGTGAAGAAATATTTTGGGTTTTTCTTTATTTCTTGAATTGCTTTCTGTTCTAGTTGTCTTTCTTCAGTCTGACAGGAATGCTTCAATCTCCCTGTTTAAATTATTTTCTTCTTTGTATGGCGAGTCGTGTCTGCTTAAGCATTTTCGTTAATTTCTTCCTCCTTTTGTAATGTCGTCTGCGTTCCCTTTCTACACTGGACCTCTTTCTGGCTTTCCTCAAAGGAACACGTTTCAGACAGACTTCATATGCTTCAGAAGTCAGTTTTTTCTATTCCTTGTGTCGGATTTTTATTCCTTAGAACATTTTCCCATTGAATGTTTGTAAGTTCCCTGTTTATTTTCTCCCAGTCCATCCTCTTATTATTAAAATTGAATTTATTAAATAGCCCTTCTCGCTTGTTGTCGCCTCTGATGTTGATAGATCTCTCGGAGTACCTATTGCACCTCTGCTCTTCAACGGGGGTATTCTGCACATCCTGCCATGCCTTCTGGTCTCATGTACTCACCTAGTTGTGCTTGCGGGGGTTGAGCTCTGAATCTTTGGTCCCGCCTCTCAACTGTCAATCAAGCGGTGTACAGGTTCCTGAGCCTACTGGGCTCTATCATATCTACACTTGAAACTGTGTATGGAGTCAGCCTCCACCACATCACTGCCTAATGCATTCCATCCGTTAACTACTCTGACACTGAAAAAGTTCCTCCTAACGTCCCTGTGGCTCATGTGGGTACTCACTTTCCACCTGTGTCCCCTTGTTCCCGTACCACCAGTGTTAAACAGTATCTTTATCAACCCTGTCAATTCCTGAGAATTTTATAGGTAGTGATCATGTCTCCCCTTACTCTTCTGTCTTCCAATGTCGTGAGGTGCATTTCACACAGCCTTACCTCTTAGTTCTCTAAGTAACTCATGCCTCTTAGTTCTGGGACTAGTCTAGTGGCATACCTTTGGACTTTTTCCAGCTTCGTCTTGTGCTTGACAAGGTACGGACTCCATGCTGGGGCCGCATACTCCAGGATTGGTCTTACATATGTGGTGTACAAGATTCTGAATGATTCCTTACACAGGTTCCTGAAGGCTGTTCTGATGTTAGCCAGCCTCGCATATGCCACACATGCTATTCTTTTTATGTGGGCTTCAGGAGCAACCCGTCCTCTTAAAAATAACGTCACTTTTGGCTGGTATGCGCGCTATGGCCAAATTTGGACGTAATTTGAAATGAAATGACTCACAAAAGTGACGTTCTGTTCCGTTTTCTGTTTGAGTCGTCCGGCCCTCCTCGGACAGCTTAGAAGAGGAACTTTCAATTAACGTTTTTCATAACGTTTTGAAACTTTATGAGAATTTCCTGCCCACCTAACCTATCAGAGGACCCTTAACTTACCCTTGTTGAAAAAAAAATCCCAAATTTATTTTCAATTTTTTTTTCATTTTCAAATTACGTCCATATTCGGCCATACGGGCAAACGGCCAAAAGCGACGTTCTTTTTAAGAGGACAGGTTGTCAGGAGACAGGTTTGGTGTGATATCAACTCCTAGATCTTTCTCTCTGTCCGTTTGACGAAGGACTTCATCTCCCATTCTGTATCCTGTGTCTGGCCTCCTGTTTCCACTGCCTGGTGGTGTTATGGTGTTATTTGTATGATGTTATTTCTGTGTGCAGGTTTGGGACCAGCCCCTCTAATATTTTCCACGTGTAAATTATTATGTATCTCTCCCGCCTGCGCTCAAGGGAGTACAGATTTAGGCTCTTTAGTCGGTCCCAGTAATTTAGATGTTTTACTGAGTGGATTCTAGCAGTAAAGGATCTCTGCACGCTCTCCAGGTCAGCAATTTCTCCAGCTTTGAAAGGTGCTGTCATTGTGCAGCAGTACTCCACTCTAGAGAGCACAAGCGTTTTGAAGAGTATCATCATCGGTATACCATCTCTAGTGTGAAAAGTTCTTGTTATCCAACCTGTCATTTTTCTTGCAGTTGTGACGGCTACTTTATTGTGTTCTTTAAAGGTAAGGTCTTCCGACATGAGTACACCCAGGTCCTTTACATTGCCTTTTGTTTTTGAATAGTATGGTTTTGTGGAGTTATGGGGAAGATACACACTAGAAGGTGAAGAAAACGACGACGTTTCGGTCCGTCCTGGACCATTCTCAAGGCGATTCTCAGGACAATCGACTTGAGAATGGTCCAGGACGGAGCGAAACGTCGTCGACCCTTCACCTTGTAGTGTGTGGTCTGGTCAACATATGGGGAGGATATGAACCCTTCAAGCAAACTGCCCCCGCCATCAAGAAGTAGTGCGGGTTGACTGTTCTGTATGTAGTCTTCGTTTTAAAATTTCCGTTTTTCTCCCTCTTAGTGCCGGAGCTGGAAGATCACATCTTAACTGAACATCATGTTCCTATGACCCATTGGAAGACCTCATTAATATAAGTACATAAGAACAAAGGTCCGAAGGTCCAAAGTTTAAGTCTCCGTGGTGTAGTGGTAAGACACTCGCCTGGCGTTCCGCGAGCGCTATGTCATGGGTTCGTATCCTGGCCGGGGAGGATTTACTGGGCGCAATTCCTTAACTGTAGCCTCTGTTTAACGCAACAGTAAAATGTGTACTTGGATGAAAAAACGATTCTTCGCGGCAGGGGATCGTATTCCAGGGACCATAGGATTAAGGACTTGCCCGAAACGCTACGCGTACTAGTGGCTGTACAAGAATGTAACAACTCTTGTATATATCTCAAAAAAAAAAAAAAAAAAAAAAAAAAAAAAGGTAACTGCAGAAGGCCCATTGGCCCATTCCAAGCAGCTCATATTTATAACCATGGATTAATCTAGGATTTTCATATCGCATGAAAATCCTAGAAAATGTATGGAAAGTGCCTGATAATATTTTCTTACTGTAGACTGTTGATGGTAAATCAATGAACGAGGGTTCGTTACCTGGATTTTACGTAGAGTGGGTTCACGGAGTTCTTCTACTGCCCAAAGTCCGGCCTAGGGCCAGGCTTAACTTATGAAACTTGGTCCACCAGGCTGTTGCTTGGAGCGCCCCGTAGGGCCACATATACACCACAGCCTGGTTGGTCCGGCACTCCTTGGAGAGAATTGTCAATACTTGTAGAAGTTCACTTTTGTTCCGGCAATATTAATTTATGATTTGTATGCTTGCTGGGAGGGTGTTGAACAGCTGTGGACCTCTGATGTTCAGCGTTCTCTGTGCCTATGGCACCTCTACTCTTCACTGGACCTCTGATGTTCAGTGTTCTCTGATTGTGCCTATGGCACCTCTACTCTTCACTGGACCTCTGATGTTCAGCGTTCTCTGTGCCTATGGCACCTCTACTCTTCACTGGACCTCTGATGTTCGGTGTTCTCTGATTGTGCCTATGGCACCTCTAATCTTCACTGGTTCTATTCTGCATTTCCTTCCGTACCTTTCGCTCCAGTATGTTGTTATTCTACTGTGTACATTAGGGACCTGGCCCTCCAGTATCTTCCATGTATATATTATTTGGTATCTCTCTCGTCTCCTTTCTAGTGAGTACATTTGGAGAGCTTTGAGACGATCCCAATAATTTAGGTGTTTTATCGCGTCTATGCGTGCCGTATATGTTCTCTGTATTCCCTCTATTTCAGCAATCTCTCCTGCTCTGAAGGGGGAAGTGAGTACTGAGCAGTACTCAAGACGGGACAACACAAGTGACTTGAAGAGTACAACCATTGTGATGGGATCCCTGGATTTGAAAATTCTCGTAATCCATCCGATCATTTTTCTGGCTGTCGCGATATTTGCTTGGTTATGCTCCTTAAACGTTAGGTCGTCAGACATCATTATTCCTAAATCCTTGACATGCTGTTTACCTACTGTAAGATCTGATCGTCTCTTCTACCCTGTATTTCGTTTAACTTCTTAATACCTGGAACTTAACACTGTTAAACATCACGTTATTTTCCGTTGCTCAACCGAAGACTTTGTTGATATCAGCTTGTAAGTTGACCAGACCACACACTAGAAAGTGAAGGGACGACGACGTTTCGGTCCGTCCTGGACCATTCTCAAGTCGATTGTGAGAATTCTCACAATCGACTCACAATTCTCACAATCGACGGACCGACGGACCGACTCACACACTAGAAAGTGAAGGGACGACGACGTTTCGGTCCGTCCTGGACCATTCTCAAGTCGATTGTGAGAATTCTCACAATCGACTCACCGACGGACCGACTCACAATCACAATCGACTCACAATTCTCACAATCGACGGACCGAAACGTCGTCGTCCCTTCACTTTCTAGCGTGTGGTTTAGTTAACATCTTTCAGTCCCGTTATTGTGACTCCTCGTCTGCATAAGCTTGTAATTTGTCAGTGTCTTCAACAGAAGTAATTTTCATGTCTATTTACGTCACCATCAAAGGATGACACTAAACTGCGATTAGTATTTTTGTCTATAGCTGATATAAGAATGAGAAAGAGCACTGTTGCAAGGACTGTGCCTTGAGGTACAGACGAGGGTAGACATAGCCTAAGGTTCTCTATCCTTGTGACAGATGTATTTTATTGTCTCAATAAATGTAATTGAACTGAGGTACAGGGGACGGGTTCACGAAGCAGTTACGCAAGCACTTACGAACCTGTCTATGTTTTCTAAATCTTTGGCGGCTTTGTTTACAATTATTAAACAGTTAATGAGCTCGGAAGCACCAGGAGGCTGTTTATAACAATAACAACACTTGATTGGCAAGTTTTTCTGCTTGTAAACTGTTTAATAAATGTAACCAAAGCCGTCAAAGATTGAGGAAAGATGTACACGTTCGTAAGTGCTTGCGTAACTGCTTCGTGAATCTGGCCCATGGCAGGTTCGTAAGTACTTGCGTAACTGCTTCGTGAATCTGGCCCCTGGCAGGTTCGTAAGTACTTGCGTAACTGCTTCGTGAATCTGACCCTTAGCAGGTTCGTAAGTACTTGCGTAACTGCTTCGTGAATCTGGCCCCTGGCAGGTTCGTAAGTACTTGCATAAGAACATAAGAACAAAGGCAACTGCAGAAGGCCTATTGGCCCATACGAGGCAGCTCCTATCTATAACCACCCAATCCCACTCATATACATGTCCAACCCGCGCTTGAAACAATCGAGGGACCCCACCTCCACCACGTTACGCGGCAATTGGTTCCACAAATCAACAACCCTGTTACTGAACCAGTATTTATCCAAGTCTTTCCTAAATCTAAACTTATCCAATTTATACCCATTGTTTCGTGTTCTGTCTTGAGTTGATACTTTTAATACCCTATTAATATCCCCTTTGTTATGTCCATTCATCCACTGTTATAGGTAAAAAGAGAGCTTGGTACAAAAGGATTAAAAATGGGGAGGTCACTTTAGAACAGGAATTCGTACAACTGGTTAGAAATGTTAAAAAAGAGATAAGGAAAGCAAAAAGAAACTATGAAGTTCGCATAGCAGGGCAAGCAAAGACAAATCCTAAAGGGTTTTTTCAGTTATATCGTACTAAGACTAGGGAAAGGATAGGTCCATTAAAAACTGATACAGGTCAAATAACAGATAGTGATGAAGAGATGAGTAGTATTTTTAATAAATATTTTGTATCTGTATTTACTAAAGAGGAACTTAACAATATGCCTTCAGCCGAACAAGTCTATGTGGGTGGGGACGAGGACAGGTTGACGAGTTTAGCAGTTACCAGGGAGGATGTTCTTAAACAAATAGTAAAACTCAAACCAAACAAATCCCCAGGGCCGGATGAAGTGTTTGCCAGGGTGCTTAAAGAATGCAAAGAAGAGCTTTGTGACCCACTGTCAACCATATTTAATAAATCAATAGAGTCAGGCAGAGTGCCAGAGTTTTGGAAAGTTGCTAATGTGATACCAGTTTTTAAGAAAGGAGATAGATCACTTGCGTCTAACTATCGACCAATTAGCCTAACGTCTATTGTGGGAAAGTTACTCGAATCTATAATAGCAAATAAAATTCGTCTTCATCTTGAAAAACATAAATTAATAATTGAGTCTCAACATGGTTTTATAAATGGCCGTTCATGTTTAACAAATTTGTTATCTTTTTATTCTAGCATTGTTGAGGCAGTTGATAGTGGTAAGGATTGCGATGTTGTATACCTTGACTTTAGCAAAGCTTTTGATACAGTGCCACATGAAAGACTGATTAAAAAGATAGAGTCTCATGGTATTGGGGGTGCTATATTAAGCTGGATTAGGGCATGGCTATACCAAAGGAAACAGAGAGTTAGTATAAATGGAATCAAGTCAGAGTGGGAAAAAGGCGAAGAGTTAGGGGTGACATGATAGAGGTTTACAAGTGGATGAATGGACATAACCGGGGGGATATTAATAGGGTATTAAAAGTATCAACACAGGACAGAACACGAAACAATGGATATAAATTGGATAAGTTTAGATTTAGGAAAGACTTGGGTAAATACTGGTTCAGTAACAGGGTTGTTGATTTGTGGAACCAATTGCCGCGTAACATTGTGGAGGTGGGGTCCCTCGATTGTTTCAAGCACGGGTTGGACAAGTATATGAGTGGGATTGGGTGGTTATAGAATAGGAGCTGCCTCGTATGGGCCAATAGGCCTTCTGCAGTTACCTTTGTTCTTATGTTCTTATGTTCTTAAATGTTGTAAGCGGAGTGCCTCAAGGCTCTGTCCTGGGACCTCTGTTGTTTATAATATATATAAATGATTTAGATTCAGGTTTGAGTAGCAACATTTGCAAATTTGCCGATGATACGAAAATCGGTAGGGAAATTAATTCGGAGGAGGACTCACTATCACTTCAAGTTGATCTAGATAGGGTTTTGAAATGGTCAAAGGATTGGCAGATGCAGTTTAATGCTGATAAATGTAAAGTTCTGAGGTTAGGTAATGATGATAGAGTTACAAGATACGAGCTAGATGGTGTTGTGATTGCGAAGTCGGATTGCGAAAGGGATCTGGGAGTTATGATTAGTAAGAATTTAAAACAAAAGGATCAATGCATAAATGTTCGTAATAAGGCAAATCGGACACTTGGATTTATTAATCGCAGCGTTAGTAACAAGACACCTGGTGTGGTTCTCAAGCTATATCTTGCTCTAGTTAGGCCCCATTTAGATTATGCAGTTCAGTTTTGGTCGCCATATTATAGAATGGATATAAATTCACTTGAACGTGTCCAGCGTAGGATGACTAAGTTAATTCCCCAAATTAGAAATCTTTCATATGAAGAAAGATTAACAAAGCTTAAGTTGCATTCACTGGAAAGGCGAAGAGTTAGGGGCGACATGATAGAGGTTTACAAGTGGGTGAATGGACATAACAAGGGGGATATTAATAGGGTATTAAAAGTATCAACACAGGACAGAACACGAAATAATGGGTATAAATTGGATAAGTTTAGATTTAGGAAAGACTTGGGTAAATACTGGTTCAGTAACAGGGTTGTTGATTTGTGGAACCAATTGCCGCGTAACGTGGTGGAGGTGGGGTCCCTCGATTGTTTCAAGCGCGGGTTGGACAAGTATATGAGTGGGATTGGGTGGTTATAGAATAGGAGCTGCCTCGAATGGGCCAATAGGCCTTCTGCAGTTACCTTTGTTCTTATGTTCTTACTTGTAAACCTCTATCATGTCACCCCTAACTCTTCGCCTTTCCAGTGAATGCAACTTAAGCTTTGTTAATCTTTCTTCATATGAAAGATTTCTAATTTGGGGAATTAACTTAGTCATCCTACGCTGGACACGTTCAAGTGAATTTATATCAATTCTATAATACGGCGACCAAAACTGAACTGCATAATCTAAATGGGGCCTAACCAGAGCAAGATATAGCTTAAGAACCACACCAGGTGTCTTGTTACTAACGCTGCGATTAATAAATCCCAGTGTCCTATTTGCCTTATTACGAACATTTATGCATTGATCCTTTTGTTTTAAATTCTTACTAATCATAACTCTCAGATACCTTTCGTAATCCGACTTCGCAATCTCAACACCATCTAGCTCGTATCTTGTAACTATCATCATTACCTAGCCTCAAAACTTTACATTTATCAGCATTAAACTGCATCTGCCAATCTTTTGACCATTCTAAAACCCTATTTAGATCAACTTGAAGAGATAGTGAGTCCTCTGAATTAATTTCCCTACCGATTTTTGTATCATCGGCAAATTTGCAAATGTTGCTACTCAAACCTGAATCTAAATCATTTATATATATTATAAACAACAGAGGTCCCAGGACAGAGCCCTGAGGCACTCCACTAACAACATTTTCCCACTCTGACTTGACTCCATTTATGCTAACTCTGTTTTCTTTGGAATAGCCATGCCCTAATCCAGCTTAATATAGCACCCCCAATACCATGAGACTATCTTTTTAATCAGTCTTTCATGTGGCACTGTATCAAAAGCTTTGCTAAAGTCAAGGTACACAACATCACAATCCTTACCACTATCAACTGCCTCAACTATGCTGGAATAAAAAGTTAGCAAATTTGTTAAACATGAACGGCCATTTGTAAAACCATGTTGTGAATCATTTATTAATTTATGTTTTTCAAGATGGAGACGAATTGTATTTGCAATTATTGATTCAAGTAACTTTCCCACAATAGACGTTAGGCTAATTGGCCGATAGTTTGACGCAAGTGATCTATCTCCTTTCTTAAAAATTGGTACCACATTAGCAACCTTCCATGACTCTGGCACTCTGCCTGACTCTATTGATTTATTAAATATGGTTGACAGTGGGTCACAAAGCTCCTCTTTGCATTCTTTAAGCACCCTGGCAAACACTTCATCCGGCCCTGGGGATTTGTTTGGTTTGAGTTTAACTATTTGTTTAAGAACATCCTCCCTGGTAACTGTTAGACTAGTCAACCTGTCCTCGTCCCCACCCACATAGACTTGTTCGGCTGAAGGCACAGAGTTTAAGTTCTTCAAATCTCAAAAAGATTTTGCGTTTTACCTTAGACTTTGGGGAGTGTGTTGTTGAAATGTGTGTGTGAAATGTTTGATAGTGTTATAGGCTACTGATATTGTGAGAGCCGCGGGGGGGGGGGGAGGGAGCAGGGAAGGGAGTGAAAGAGGAGAGGAGAAGGGGAAAGAGGAAAAAGGGGGGAAGAGTAAAGGAGGGAGACCAACAGAGGCAGAACTAGGGGGCGCAGGTAGACCCGGGCACCGCCGGATAGTCCACCTTAGCACTGACTAAACCACAGCAGTTGAACACAAGGCAAGAATCTTAACACGTTACAAATATTGTGCCAATCTTTAACATCAGAGGAAGACCTTTTGCGCCAAACTATCCTCTTAATTACTTTAACTTCCATTGCTTTGATAATTGCTTGACTCAAGAATCTCAAAACCCACTTATGGACGTCTGGGACACAAGATCTATAATAACAATGTTTATCCGAGCATGGAGGCCTGATACCTAGGGCTAGTCTTACT
>NC_091195.1:21562113-21637113 GCF_040958095.1 Procambarus clarkii
TACTGGTCATGGTAGACTATCCTAGTAGTCCCTCGTCCAGTTACTGGTCACGGTAGGCTATCCTAGTAGTCCCTCGTCCAGTTACTGGTCATGGTAGACTATCCTAGTAGTCCCTCGTCCAGTTACTGGTCATGGTAGACTATCTTTGTAGTCCCTCGTCCAGTTACTGGTCATGGTAGACTATCCTAGTAGTCCCTCGTCCAGTTACTGGTCATGGTAGACTATCCTAGTAGTCCCTCGTCCAGTTACTGGTCATGGTAGACTATCCTTGTAAACACTATCCTAGGTGTTTATAATATGTAAACACTGGCAGCAAACTAAGAAAAAACTATCACAAAAAAATTTAATTGTATTTTTGTTTACCATTACACATTAAACTTCACTTATCTCTATTACACTATAATCTCACTATCGGAATATCATAAAAAAACTAGCAAGAATAACCTTGATAATGTATTATTCAGGCAGGCGTATCGCAATGTTCATTTTGTCCTAAAAATAGTTCAGATTTGTTTACAAGTCTGCCATGTTAGGAAAACCACGTGGTTCTGTAGACGCGGATAAGCGCGCGTGTATCCCCCTCACTGGCTGGAAGGCAACTGAGCCAAGGACGTGTGGCTCACAGCTGTGGACCAGGTGAGGGAGTCCGGCCGCTGCCACGGGAGGCCGCAGTTCTCGTACCTCCTGTGTGTGATTTGTGCTGCCCAATTAACTCGTTTAAAACGAGCAAACCATCGTAATACTGACATCGAAGACTGTCAATATCAGCGTAATATTGACAGTATTGGGCAGCGCCACTCATCCTGTGAGTGGACACATCGCCATAGTGACAGTATTGGGCAGCGCCACTCATCCTGTGAGTGGACACAACGCCATAGTGACAGTATTGGGCAGCGCCACTCATCCTGTGAGTGGACACACTGCCATAGTGACAGTATTGGGCAGCGTCACTCATCCTGTGAGTGGACACACCGCCATAGTGACAGTATTGGGCAGCGCCACTCATCCTGTGAGTGGACACACTGCCATAGTGACAGTATTGGGCAGCGTCACCCATCCTGTGAGTGAACACACCACCATAGTGACAGTATTGGGCAGCGCCACTCATCCTGTGAGTGGACACACCGCCATAGTGACAGTATTGGGCAGCGCCACTCATCCTGTGAGTGGACACACCGCCATAGTGACAGTATTGGGCAGCGTCACTCATCCTGTGAGTGGACACACCGCCATAGTGACAGTATTGGGCAGCGTCACTCATCCTGTGAGTGGACACACCGCCATAGTGACAGTATTGGGCAGCGTCACTCATCCTGTGAGTGGACACACAGCCATAGTGACAGTATTGGGCAGCGTCACCCATCCTGTGAGTGGACACACCGCCATAGTGACAGTATTGGGCAGCGCCACTCATCCTGTGAGTGGACACACCGCCATAGTGACAGTATTGGGCAGCGCCACCCATCCTGTGAGTGGACACACCGCCATAGTGACAGTATTGGGCAGCGCCACTCATCCTGTGAGTGAACACACCACCATAGTGACAGTATTGGGCAGCGCCACTCATCCTGTGAGTAATGGTCTTCATATAAACTGGCAAGTGTATCTTTGTCGTAAACATTGAATACTATAAAGTTATAACTTTATTGTATTATAAATCGTTGGTTTAAAATATAAAAAAGGTATATGTTGAAAACGTTTTCTTTAAAGAATTTAGTTTTCTGTAAGCGGAATTCTTGGGCATAATGAAATGGTTTTCGAATTCCATATTATCAATAATCCATCATATTAATCTTGCCAAACATGATGTAACCTAACCTAAAGTAACCTAAAGTAACCTAAAGTAACTTAAGGTTAACCTAAAGTAACCTAAAGTAACTTAAACCTAACCTTAACCTAAAGTAACTTAAGGTTAACCTAAAGTAACCTTAACCTAACCTTAACTTAAACCTAACCTTGCCCTAAAGTAACCTTAACCTAAAGTAACCTAAACTAACCTTACCCTAAAGTAACCCCAACCTAACCTTACCCTAAAGTAACCCCAACCTAACCTTACCCTAAAGTAACCCCAACCTAACCATACCCTAAAGTAACCCCAACCTAACCTTACCCTAAAGTAACCCCAACCTAACCTTACCCTAAAGTAACCCCAACCTAACCTTACCCTAAAGTAACCCAAACCTAACCTTACCCTAAAGTAACCCAAACCTAACCTTACCCTAAAGTAACCCCAACCTAACCTTACCCTAAAGTAACCCCAACCTAACCTTACCCTAAAGTAACCCCAACCTAACCTTACCCTAAAGTAACCCCAACCTAACCTTACCCTAAAGTAACCCCAACCTAACCTTACCCTAAAGTAACCCCAACCTAACCTTACCCTAAAGTTACCCCAACCTAACCTTACCCCTAAAGTAACCCCAACCTAACCTTACCCTAAAGTAACCCCAACCTAACCTTACCCTAAAGTAACCCCAACCTAACCTTACCCTAAAGTAACCCCAACCTAACCTTACCCTAAAGTAACCCCAACCTAACCTTACCCTAAAGTAACCCCAACCTAACCTTACCCTAAAGTAACCCCAACCTAACCTTACCCTAAAGTAACCCCAACCTAACCTTACCCTAAAGTAACCCAAACCTAACCTTACCCTAAAGTAACCCAAACCTAACCTTACCCTAAAGTAACCCCAACCTAACCTTACCCTAAAGTAACCCCAACCTAACCTTACCCTAAAGTAACCCCAACCTAACCTTACCCTAAAGTAACCCCAACCTAACCTTACCCTAAAGTAACCCCAACCTAACCTTACCCTAAAGTAACCCCAACCTAACCTTACCCTAAAGTAACCCAAACCTAACCTTACCCTAAAGTAACCCCAACCTAACCTTACCCTAAAGTAACCCCAACCTAACCTTACCCTAAAGTAACCCCAACCTAACCTTACCCTAAAGTAACCCCAACCTAACCTTACCCTAAAGTAACCCCAACCTAACCTTACCCTAAAGTAACCCCAACCTAACCTTACCCTAAAGTAACCCCAACCTAACCTTACCCTAAAGTAACCCCAACCTAACCTTACCCAAAAGTAACCCCAACCTAACCTTACCCTAAAGTAACCCCAACCTAACCTTACCCTAAAGTAACCCCAACCTAACCTTACCCTAAAGTAACCCAAACCTAACCTTACCCTAAAGTAACCCCAACCTAACCTTACCCTAAAGTAACCCCAACCTAACCTTACCCTAAAGTAACCCCAACCTAACCTTACCCTAAAGTAACCCCAACCTAACCTTACCCTAAAGTAACCCCAACCTAACCTTACCCTAAAGTAACCCCAACCTAACCTTACCCTAAAGTAACCCAAACCTAACCTTACCCTAAAGTAACCCAAACCTAACCTTACCCTAAAGTAACCCAAACCTAACCTTACCCTAAAGTAACCCCAACCTAACCTTACCCTAAAGTAACCCCAACCTAACCTTACCCTAAAGTAACCCCAACCTAACCTTACCCTAAAGTAACCCCAACCTAACCTTACCCTAAAGTAACCCCAACCTAACCTTACCCTAAAGTAACCCAAACCTAACCTTACCCTAAAGTAACCCAAACCTAACCTTACCCTAAAGTAACCCAAACCTAACCTTACCCTAAAGTAACCCAAACCTAACCTTACCCTAAAGTAACCCAAACCTAACTTTACCATGGATAGAGAGTAGATAATAGCACAAATTATTTAGTCATTCCCAATCCATTCCCTTGAGCGGATCTCCTCTCAGAGGGCAAGTTGATTTACCTAAATGTACCCGAGGGCCAGTAATACTTGTGGCCTCGATGAGGACAGGAAGCTGGCGGCTTGTCAAATTCCCCCCTCACCTACCCCCATTTGCCCTGAGGATCTTTTCCAGTTGTATTATAAAACCCAGAAGAGTTTTAGCGTTTACGGCGTCGGCGGGTAGGCGGTTCCACAGGTTTACGCGTGGATTGACGGATTGTGCAGTGATACATTTATTCATTTATATTTAATGTAAATGAAGTACATTTATTCTCCAATAAAGCAACGAATCACCTCCAATACAGCGACCAATCACCTCCAACAAAGCGACCAATCACCTCCAATAAAGCGACCAATCACCTCCAATAAAGCGAGCGTTCTCAATGTTATTGGGTTACCTTGTATTAAGGGATTATAAACAACAAGAAAGCAGCCGTCTCACCTACCTTCCTTCCTCCACATAGATGGAGTCGACCTCTCCACAAAGTTTCAGTCACCAGGCTCCTGAAAATAAACAATTCGTTCAAGTAAAGGAATATTTGCTGTTGGACAACGATAATATTTGATCAGTTCTCGATTCCGTAAGACTCTGTACTCTTGCTTCCTCTACCCGGCCCAACCACTTAGGGTGGACGATAGAGCGACGGTCTTGCTTCATGCGGGTCGGTGTTCAATCCCCCGACTGTCCACAAGTGGTTAGGCACCATTCCTTCTGTCCCTCCCTGTCCTATCCCTAAGAATTTGTAGTCTTGCTCCGTCTAATGATGTCATGAGCTGTCTATGACAGCCGCCAGGCGTGTCAAACAAAGGGAAGGAATTATCAGGGGGAAAGCACCAAGCCATTATGACTATATAGCACTGGGAAGGGATCAGGATAAGGATTTGGGATGGGACGGAGGGAAGGAATGGTGCCCAACCACTTGTGGTGGACGGTCGGGGATTGAACGCCGACCTGCATGAAGCTAGACCGTCACTCTACCGTCCAGCCCAAGTGGTTGAGTAGTCTAGTCATAATGGCTCCCTACCCTTCACCTTCCCTACCCTTCACCACCTTCCCTACCCTCCACCACCTACCCTACCCTTCACCACCTACCCTACCCTTCACCACCTTCCCTACCCTTCACCAGCTAACCTACCTTTCACCACCTACCCTACCCTTCACCACCTACCCTACCCTTCACCACCTTCCCTACCCTCCACCACCTACCCTACCCTTCACCACCGTCCCTACCCTTCACCACCTTCCCTACCCTCCACCACCTTCCCTACCCTCCACCACCTTCCCTACCCTTCACCACCATCCCTACCCTTCACCAGCTAACCTACCCTTCACCACCTACCCTACCCTTTACCACCTTCCCTACCCTTCACCGCCTTCCCTACCCTTCACCACCTTCCCTACCCTTTGTAACGGGGGGTGGGAAATGAGAATAGCGAGTAAGTAGGAAGTGAGTAGGGGAAGTAGAAAAGGTAGAAGGGTAGATAGGTAGAAGTAGAAAAGTAGAAGGGTAGATAGTAGAAGAAGAAATGCTGCCACCATCCATTCTAGACCATTACATACCAGCCAAGGAATGGAACTTGTCTGTATCACAATATTCTCAAAAGATGTTATCACGAGGTCATTATTAGTATGTTCCATCTGTATCATGTACTCATTAAATCATGAACCCGCAGAGGCTTTCTCATCTCAACTCAAAAACTCTAGGGAACAAAGTTAAAGACAATTTAAATAATAAATTCAACAATTATATTTTTCATGATAAGTATCATAATCTAAGCAATTCAACTTAATGCTCAAGATGCAAAGTGAGTCATCATCCAAGAATTTGAGAACCCTACAACTGACTGCCCCTGATCCTCACACAACACTTGTAAAACACGACCAAGTCACCTTAATGTTTAACTCACCAAGTGTCTGCCTATAGCTGGACAGAGGGGGGGGGGGGAGTCTGCAGCTATCAGGCAGCGTCACCCCCGTCCGACCGACAGCCTGTCTCAGCTGTTGTCCTCCTTTGCTCTACTGCCTGGTCTATCTGTTAATGCTCCCGAATCGATAGCTCTCCGAGTATGTATTGGGAAACCTAGTAGCTAACTCCACCCACAAGTAGATAGCCTCCAGCTCTCTACCAAGCCACTCCTTAAACGTCGGCATGTTTGAAGGCCAATTATCAGATTAGCAGAGGCAAGGTGAAATTCTCATGGGTGACCTCAGGTCACTTGGTGGTCATTAACTCTTAGAGGTGTGAGATTCAGGCCGCCAGAATGGCGCCTGTCAAATCCTTGTCTGTGACTCATGTATCTCTATGTATTAAATAAAACTAAACCGAACATTTTTACAGTGTTACACCTTCACCACCTTCCCCTACTCTCCACCACCTTCCCTACCCTTCACCACCTTCGCTACCCTTCACCACCTTCGCTACCCTTCACCACCTTCGCTACCCTTCACCACCTACCCTACCCTTCACCACCCACCCTTCACCACCTACCCTATCCTTCACCACCTACCCTACCCTTCACCACCTTCCCTACCCTTCACCACCTACCCTCAAGTCAAAGATGGCGTCCGCCACTCTTGGGTCATCGCCCATTAATACTCTATTCTTTAACATTACCAATCCAACCTTCTATGTACTTCATTTACCATATTCCCCCGTGCATGCTTTTTGATAGAGTCCATTGCAGTCGGATGTGCAGCAATACCAACAGCAAAGTGATGGACCACAGTTATGCACAGACTCCAACAATGCCGGGGATGACCACGAGCAATCAGTGCAGTCCGATGTGCAGCGACACGACTTGCGAGGTGGAGAACATGGACGTCGCTTCCGAAGAGGAGTTCTGGTAGAACAGGCAACACCAACCGAAACTGTCGTCTGGCCATTACGAATACTGCAGTGCAACATACAAGGTCATGGAAATAAAAACCACACTCTTCAGGAGGCTGCAATCAGCATGGAAGCTGATATAATCGTGTTGGAAGAAACTCTTTTTCCCATCCACGAAGTCCTTCAGATTAACTGGATATCAGCACTATGTTATACGGTATGAGCAGGGGAGACAAAGAGGGTTAATGACCCTAGTCAGGAACACCATAACCCAGCAAGACCCAGTTTCATGTGGGGATGGAGTAGAGGTATTAGCAGTAACAGTGAATATGGCTAATATTGAGCTCCTCATATACAACGTCTACAAGCCCCTAGACGTAAACTAGAAGCAGAGGCAGTGCTTGCCTTGGCCACGCTGGAAAATGTAATTATTGCTGGGGATTTTAATGCTCATCATCAAGAGTTAGGTGCGACTGGGCCAGCCAATGCAGATGGGCGCCATTTAGCTGCAGCTCTGCGAGAAGTACCTGAGATTACACTTCTCAACACTGGGGAACCCACTCACATTCTAGGAGGTTCCCTTGATCTTACATTACTTACCTAGTTAGGCCTGGTTGAGAAGGCACTTCGAGACCTCTCGCGCGCGCGCGTGTGTGTGTGTGTGTGTGTGTGTGTGTGTGTGTGTGTGTGTGTGTGTGTGTGTGTGTGTGTGTGTGTGTGTGTGTGTTGCCGTAGTTGCCCTGTCACTCAACACCTTGGGTGGACGTCCCTAGGTGTTGCAACATTTCTTATGCTCGCTGGGAGGGTGTTGAACAACCGCGGACCTCTGATGTTTATACAGTGTTCTCTGATTGTGCCTTTGGCAGAATCATCTAAATGTCTCAATTTGCCCAGTAGCTTAGCATCATCAGCACACATGTTCCTATGATTCCGTATTGAAGAATGAACATTGTTCGCCAGCATTCTACACGTGTCAAAAGTTCTAATTATGTTTGTCTCATGTTTTAACTACCACGCAGTTCAACTACACGGGTTTGTAATATAGTATGTGTTCTCTCTTACCATATTTGTAGATTGCAAAAATCTGCTAAGATTCCTGTACATAAAGGTGTCTGAAAAATAAAAAATCTATACATATTGTGAGATTCCAACCTAACTGTGAGACTGTGAGATTCCAACCTAATTATTTTAGATATATCTCTGATATCAAGCTGTTAATGTTACCTTCAAACACGGTAATTGTGTTTTAACTTTCACGTCAATACAACAAAATGGGAAAAACATATAAAATAATATTTTATATCATTTTCCTTGTGATTTTGGTCGGTTGCGTTTGGATATTAAGTTTAGAGCAGTTAACAGACGACCACTATGAACGTCTCTACAACCAGGCTGTTTCGTTGTGGAAAGCCAGAAGACCAAGTGGCCTGAATGTTCTCTACAGGCACATCGCGGCCAAGTTGAACCTGTAGTCTTTGCAGCCCACCTGCGACTCCTGGCCTCTTATTAGTGTGGAAAACGACCGCGTTCAGAAGTGGATGCCGCTATTTGGGTAGATTATCAAACGTAAAGACACACTGCGGAAAATAGTAATTCTCGAAAAGTTTGTACGGTGCCACGGTGAGATACCTGCCAGCGCCCCCAACATGGATTTGTCTGTTTTGTTAGTCGTGGCTGTGTTGGCGGCCATGTTGATTTTTGTCAGAGAATGGTTGCAGCAAACTGCATCAACCGGCGGCGACACCACCGCAGTCGGCGGCGGCAACACCACCGCAGTCGACGGCGGCGACACCACCGCAGTCGACGGCGGCGACACCACCGCAGTCGGCGGCGGCGACACCACCGCAGTCGGCGGCAGCGACACCACCGCAGTCGGCGGCGGCGACACCACCGCAGTCGACGGCGGCGACACCACCGCAGACGGCGACGGAGACACCACCGCAGACGGCGACGGAGACACCACCGCAGACGGCGACACCACCGCAGTCGACGGCGGAGACACCACCGCAGATGGCGACAGCGACACCACCGCAGTCGACGGCAGAGACACCACCGCAGACGGCGACGGCGACACCACCGCAGTCGACGGCGGCGACACCACCGCAGTCGACGGCGGCGACACCACCGCAGTCGACGGCGGCGACACCACCGCAGTCGACGGCGGCGACACCACAGCAGTCGACGGCGGCGACACCACAGCAGTCGACGGCGGCGACACCACCGCAGTCGGCGGCGGCGACACCACCGCAGTCGACGGCGGCGACACCACCGCAGTCGACGGCGGCGACACCACCGCAGTCGACGGCGGCGACACCACAGCAGTCGACGGCGGCGACACCACCGCAGTCGACGGCGGCGACACCACCGCAGTCGGCGGCGGCGACACCACCGCAGTCGGCGGCAGCGACACCACCGCAGTCGGCGGCGGCGACACCACCGCAGTCGACGGCGGCGACACCACCGCAGACGGCGACGGAGACACCACCGCAGACGGCGACGGAGACACCACCGCAGACGGCGACACCACCGCAGTCGACGGCGGAGACACCACCGCAGATGGCGACAGCGACACCACCGCAGTCGACGGCAGAGACACCACCGCAGACGGCGACGGCGACACCACCGCAGTCGACGGCGGCGACACCACCGCAGTCGACGGCGGCGACACCACCGCAGTCGACGGCGGCGACACCACCGCAGTCGACGGCGGCGACACCACAGCAGTCGACGGCGGCGACACCACAGCAGTCGACGGCGGCGACACCACCGCAGTCGACGGCGGCGACACCACCGCAGTCGACGGCGGCGACACCACCGCAGTCGACGGCGGCGACACCACCGCAGACGGCGACGGCGACACCACCGCAGTCGACGGCGGCGACACCACCGCAGTCGACGGCGGCGACACCACCGCAGTCGACGGCGGCGACACCACCGCAGTCGACGGCGGCGACACCACAGCAGTCGACGGCGGCGACACCACCGCAGTCGACGGCGGCGACACCACCGCAGTCGACGGCGGCGACACCACCGCAGTCGACGGCGGCGACACCACCGCAGTCGACGGCGGCGACACCACCGCAGTCGACGGCGGCGACACCACCGCAGACGGCGATGGCGACACCACCGCAGACGGCGACGGCGACACCACCGCAGTCGAAGGCGGCGACGACGCCGACTTAGAGACGGTAACCATCGATGTAAAGGTGCCCCACTAAAACCGGTACCTCATAATAGGTAAACGCTAGCGGCGTCTGCGGCAGCTACAAACCAAGTACGATGTGAGGATCACCGTCCCTCCGGAGGATGACGAGGAGGCAGACGTATAAGTGTCCGGGACTTTGGAAAATGTTAATGACGCTGTGAAGGACATTAAGAGCAGAACGGGCGACACCAGCGCAGTCGACGGCGGCGAAACCACCGCAGAACCCCCTGACAGTACCACCTGAACCCCTTGACAGTACCCCCTGAACCCCTTGACAGTACCCCCTGACATTTACCCCTGAACCCCCTGACAGTACCCTCTGAACCCCTTGACAGCACCCCCTGAACCCCCCTGAACCCCCCCTGACATTACCCCCTGAACCCCTTGACAGCACCCCCTGAACCCCCTGACAGTACCAAAAGGCAGCCCCTTAGTGCCTTCTTTGTTACTTTGTGTGTGTGTGTGTGTATGACGGGTAAGGAAAGTTGTGAAGGGTAGGGAAGGTGGTGAAGGGTAGAGAAGGTGGTGAAGGATAGGGAAGGTGGTGAAGGGTAGGGAAGGTGGTGAAGGGTAGAGAAGGTGGTGAAGGATAGGGAAGGTGGTGAAGGGTGGTGAAGGGTGGTGAAGGATAGGGAAGGTGGTGAAGGGTAGGGAAGGTGGTGAAGGGTGGTGAAGGGTAGGGAAGGTGGTGAAGGGTAGGGAAGGTGGTGAAGGGTAGGAACAGAGCACCAACCTTCTTCCATGTCATGGGAAGGCTGAACAAAAACACTGTGGCGTCGCCTCTCTCCACCAACGAGGAGGCGACAAACCACACGGCACCTCGGATGCATTTCCGACGGTTCCGTTCATATAAAAGGGGTGACGCCGAGGAAAATAAGACTCGCGTCCCTACCAAAACGAACAAGACATATATCCATCACAGCCCTTTTGCTCCAGCACTTCTTGCAAGAAAATTTCTGGGCTTTTGATCCTACTGCTGAACTTTTGCCATTTTTGTAAAGGTTATAAACCTTTAAATATATCCATAATATCCAACGCAATAAACTATGACTACAAAAGCACTGTTATCAATGTATATAAACACACTCTCACTGTTGTACAGCCAGAGGCTGGCTCTATACACAGTTTCAAATGTAGACATGATAGTGCCCAGTAGGCTCAGGAACCTGTACACCAGTTGATTGACAGTTGAGAGGCGGGACCAAAGAGCCAGAGCTCAACCCCCTGCAAGCACAACTAGGTGAGTACAGACGCCCGTGAGTCACTGATGCCGATTACTTTTTACAGAACAAACAAATCAACCAGAGAACTAAGCAAGCTATCAACGTACGATAACAATGTACGATAACACGCTGCTCGGAGACTTACAAATATCCGTTCTGGTACATATGAGCTAAAATGACCTATAACCATCCAGGATTCTATTAAAACCATCTAGATTGACACTAACATCTGAATGGCATTTTCTGACATCCAAACACAACTAAAGATCTAGATGCAAACAAATCTCCATGGAGATTCGGAATGGAAACAACAGTTGAGCAGCGGAGTTGCAGAATCTGTGATGAGTGATGGACACCGCCTTGACCACTACCTGAGAGAATGTGGACATCTGAGAGACATTAGAAATATGTGTAGAATAGTAAACCCCACATTGTTTGAGTTAAGATTACACAATTTGTCAAATATTGATACTGTTCTTAAAAGATTCCTCCATTTTGCACCCCGCAAGATAACTTAAGATATTAAGGGTTGACGAATGTTAATCTTCTTGTTTGATAAGCAATTCACTTGAGACAGTTAAGCAAGTCCCAGCTGTGTCTGGGTACAAGTGACAGGATGAACAACCCAGCGGGTTTTCTTCCTATTGTGTAGTGTTGTACATGCTGCTATGGCGGTATGTCCACTCACAGGATGAGTGACGCTGCCCAATACTGTCACTATGGCGGTGTGTCCACTCACAGGATGAGTGACGCTGCCCAATACTGTCACTATGGTGGTGTGTCCAGTCACAGGATGATATAACACTGCGAGTGTGGTGACATGTACGCTATTAAGCAACATAGTGCTTAACCACTGAACTGCACTGCTGGGGTGCAGAGACATTAACCCAGCTGGCGACCTTGTGAAAGTGGAGAAACCAGGCGTGGAAGAGAGACCTGCGACCCTTTTGTAACGGCGGGCAAGAAAGACTCGGAGGAAGTACTCTTGATAGTCTTCCTTCACTCCTCCGTGGGGCAAGGCTGGAACTGCTGGTAGCAGTTCCCCCTCGGTTGACTGAAGGGCTCCCAGGATGATCAGTGGTACCCCGGTGGTGGGAGCGTAGACCTGCGGTGGTGGGAGCGTAGACCTGCGGTGGTGGGAGCGTAGACCTGCGGTGGTGGGAGCGTAGACCTGCGGTGGTGGGAGCGTAGACCTGCGGTGGTGGGAGCGTAGACCTGCGGTGGTGGGAGCGTAGACCTGCGGTGGTGGGAGCGTAGACCTGCGGTGGTGGGAGCGTAGACCTGCGGTGGTGGGAGCGTAGACCTGCGGTGGTGGGAGCGTAGACCTGCGGTGGTGGGAGCGTAGACCTGCGGTGGTGGGAGCGTAGACCTGCGGTGGTGGGAGCGTAGACCTGCGGTGGTGGGAGCGTAGACCTGCGGTGGTGGGAGCGTAGACCTGCGGTGGTGGGAGCGTAGACCTGCGGCGGTGGGAGCGTAGACCTGCGGTGGTGGGCTTGACTTGATCATCATCTTTGGGACCAGCAGACTCTGGTGAGTCAGGCAGGGCTACCTTTCTTTCCCCTGAGCCCCCTTAGTGGCACCCTTTGCCCACCCCTCACGTAACATCACCAAGCTCAAGATAGGTCGGATATTGTAGGTGAAGGTTGCATCGTATGGTTTAAGAGTACGATCGTTCCTATAGTCTACTTAAACCCCAGATATGAGGGTGAGGTGCAGGTGGATTTCTCAGATTTTAAAAAAATGGATGGATTTTAACAAAAATCTATATTTTGCCCCGAGGGGTGAGTTTATTTGGCAGTGCCACTCACAGGATGAGTGGACACCTTGCCATATTGACAGTATTGGGCAGCGTCACTGTCTCTTTGGTTCTGCCTCTCAACTATCAATCAACTGGTGTACAGATTCCTGAACCTACTGGGCTCTATCATATCTACACTTGAAACTGTGTATGGAATCAGCCTCCACCACATCACTGCCTAATCCATTCCATTTGTCAACTACTCTCACAATGAAGAAATTATTTCTACTGTCTCTGTGGCTCATTTGGATACTCAGTCTCCACCTGTGTCCCCTTGTTCATGTCCTGCCCGTGCTAAATAGTTTGTCTTCATCTACCCTGTCAATTCCCCTGAGAATTTTGTAGGTAGTGAAAACTAAGAGTGATAGTGTTAAAAGTGTTAAAAGTTACTTAGGTCAGTTGGTATCATCATGACCATACAGACTGTGAGGGGATGGAGGGAACCTGTAACAGACAGGCTGTGTGCAACGACCTGTCTGTTGCACGTGGCGCATCATCACCACCACCATCTATCTTGAGATCATTTCGGGGCTTAGTGTCCTTGCGGCCTGGTCCTCGACCAGGCCTCCCTTTTGTTACACAACCCCAGGAAGCAGCCCGTAGCAGCTGGAACTCCCAGGTAGCTATTTACTGCTAGGTGAACAGGGTGAACAAGTGAACAGCATTAATGACACTATGTAAAAGACACATCTAACACTTTATGTAGGGCATACGTAAATCTGTGTATCTATGTATTTACGTATGTAGGTTAGCTTAGCACTTTAAAAGCACCGAATCACCTTCTGTGGTTGAGTGTTCAATAAACCCTTGAACTATATGTTTAACACTTCTCTAACCCTGTCCATGGAGGACAGAAGAAAATGTATATATGCTGGTTAGCATTGTAAATGTGTGGCCACGTCTGTGGTAGAAAATAATAATAATAAAAAAAAAAAAGTGAACAGCAAACCTCGAGCGCGCTGCCCACTCAGCCGTCAGGCCCACTAGTACATCATTTTAGTGACGTTGTGAAGGCTAGAGAGAACAGCCTGGAGTGTGAGTGAAAGATTCGAAGGCCCACAGGTATTTGTTCTCCCTCTATACTATTACTTTACAAACAGCTCGTCATCTGCAGCGTTCACTCCCTCACTAAACTGCCTTCCCAACTCAACTGTCAGTTTTACATCCTGAAACGTCATGACACTTCAAGATCTCTCGTGTGTGTTGACATAGTTGCCATGTCACTCAACACCCTGGGTGGACGTTCCTAAGTGTTACAACCTTTCTCTAAACTGAATTCAACTGAATGAATTTAAACTGAATGAAGGTCGCGCACGGTTTATAGGCCTAGTTTTTACTACTAGTGTTTTGGGCAGACATATCCACTACAGCCTGGTTGGTCCAGCACTTCTTGCAGAAAACTGTGAAGGTTTTGTCTTGAAGAATTCCACGGTTGTTCCGGCAATATTTCTTATACTCGCTGGGAGGATGTTGAACAACCGCGGACTTCTGATGTTATACAGTTCTGTTTATACAGTGTTCTCTGATTGTGCCTATGGCACCTCTGCTCTTCACTGGTTCTATTCTGCATTTTCTTCCATGTCATTCACTCCAGTACGTTGTTATTTTACTGTGTAGATTTGGGACCTGGCCTTCCAGTATTTTCCATGTGTATATTATTTGGTATCTCTCGTCTCCTTTCCAGAGAATACATTTGGAGAGCTTTGAGACGATCCTAATAATTTAGGTGTTTTATATCGTCTATGTGTGCCGTATATGTTATCTGTACTCCCTCTATTTCAGCAATCTCTCCTGCTCTGACGGGGAAGAGCAGGAGAGCCATTCACTACAAACAATTGTTAATACACTTTGTATACGTTAAAGCAGTGTATATAAGTTGTACACTAAAGTAGTAGTTCTCTAAAGAAGGTGCCAAGTAAAGTAGAGCTCTTTAATGCTTTGTCGCTTAATATGTAGGTTGTGTGTAGCCTATTTTCTCCTTTTCCACATTCCATAATGTGGCATTTACTCACGTTAAATTCCATCAGCGAAGTATTGCTCCTTACACCTATTTTGTCCAGGTCCTCACGAAGGGCCTAATAATCGTCTAAATGTCTCAATTTACCCAGTAGCTTAGCATCATCAGCAAACATGTTCATATACTTCTGTGTTCCCTCTGGTAGATCGTTCATGTTGACAATGATAATTGTTCTCCAGTATTATACACGTTTCAAAAGTTCTAATTATGTTTGTCTGGTGTTTTAACTACCACGCAGTTCAACAATACGGGTTTGTAATATAGTGTCTTCTCTCTTACCATTTTTGTGGAATCTGCTAAGATTCCTGTACATGAAGATGTCTGAAAAATCTATACGTAAACAAATATCTTTATTATCATTTCTGTGAGATTCCAACCAAACTTTTAGACATAACAGTGATATTAAGTTTATAATGCTTCCTTCAAACAAGGTAATTGTGTTTTAACACATATGGTTAAAACAACAAAATGAGGAAAACATATAACAACACAACACAATACGCCGAAAACGACGACAATACCGCAGTCGGTGGCGACAACACCAACGCCGACTTAGAGACTGTAACCATCGGAGTAGCGGTGCTCTACTACAACTGACACCTCATAATAGGAAGACGCTCGCGGCGTCTGAGGCGGCTATAGGCAAAGTATGATGTGAGGATCACTGTCCCTCCAGAGGGCGACGAGGAGGTGGCCGTTACGAACCCAAGTCCACCGTCTGGAACACGGAGCAGTGACGTCAATGCCATCTGTGAGTTCGCTCCCGAAACCCCCACGAAATGGACGACGCCATCTAGTGGTGGCAGGAATATGCCAGCTAGACATGCTAGATTCTTGTCCTGGTAGCTCGTGAGGTAGCTAGTGCTGACCTCTGGTGAGGTGGTGCTCAGAACATCAGCGTCATCTATGGAGCTAGAAGCTGTACGTTTGTGTATAAGCCAGTAAGTGATGTTTCCTTGTGGTTCCCATGTAGTGTCCCAGTACTGATGACGTGTCTGCTTTCACAAAGTCAACATAGGGCTGCTGTGATGCAGGAAGAGTCAGTGTACCCAAGACAGCCAAGGTCTCTTCACCAGTCTGCTTTGCAGAAGCAGTGAGCCGCCGCCGGACGAGAACTGTAGAATGGTCAACTGTCTGCCTGAGGAGTGGCAGTGACACCCGGGGCTGGTTGGTGGAAGAGACTGCCGACTGTGGTGCCAAACAAGGAGAGTAACCAGCGAGTTACATAAGGCTCCTGCCTAGGGCTCACAAACCTAGTATTCGCTCGTGAAGTGGCCTAACAACGTGAGGCTGATTGGTATCTGCCAGCTACAGGCTGGACTGTGGTTGTGGGCCTTCACGACGAGGCACCCAGTGGAATTGTGATTTGGCTGGCCTGTGACCAAGGTAGACTTATCGTGGTTTCCTGGTACTTGCAGAGGGTAGAGCTGCGGAATAGGAAACCAGGAAAGACTGCACTGAGTGAGCGTCACCAAGTGTTCAGCGTCTTCAGAGTGAGACGATGATGTACACTGTGTAGTGATATTTCCCATTTATGACTTTTATATATCTATGGTGGTGGGAAGACTAATTATACATGGTATAAAGTGACGAACTTGTGTGTTTAATGTGCCTCCCCTTTTCATTTTACTTGCATTACTGAGCTCACCCCTTGAAAGCCTCTACTAACTTGGAGCCGGATACCCAAACTATAATACCATCAGAAAAGAACCCGGTTGCGTCCCATAAGGGCTGTAACATATTGACGCTCTGAAGGACATTATGAGTATAATGAGCGACAACACCGCTGTTGACGGCGACAACACCGCTGTTGACGGCGACAACACCGCTGTTGACGGCGACAACACCGCTGTTAACGGCGACAACACCACTGTTGACGTCGACAACACCGCTGTTGACAGCGACAACACCACAGTTGGTGAGGACGACACGGCAGTTGGTGAGGACAACACTGACGACGACTTAAGAGATGGTAACCATGGATGTAGCGGTGCCCTACTACAACCGGTGCCACATAATAGGAAAACGCTCAAGACATCTGAGGCGGCTATAGGCAACGTATGACGTGAGGATCACCGTCCCTCTGGAGGGCGACGAGGAGGCAGAGGTGCAAGTGTCCGGGTCTTTGCAGAATGTTAATGACGCTGTGAAGGACATTATGAGTATAACGAGCGTATGACCGTGTCTAAAGACACGACAAACCGCCATTCTCGGCACGAAGCCTCGCTCCATCCCGTTAGCAGTAACGAAAACGTGGAAGAATCTCCCGACTAAGGTGTTTCTACCCCAGTGATGCTGAGAGCCTCATTCAGGTTCCGGCCGAGCCGCTGGCGTAGGCCTAGAACGGAAGGGTAGGGACGTCAACTGAACCCCCTGACAGTACCCCTCCCCCCCCCCCCCCCCCCGACAGAACCCCCTGACAGTACCAAAAGGCAGCCCCTTATTGCCTCCTTTGTTACTTTGTGTGTGTGTGTGACAGGTAGGGAAGGTGGTGAAGGGTAGGGAAAGTGGTGGAAGGTAGGGAAGGGAAGGTGGTGAAGGGTAGGGAAGGTGGTGAAGGGTAGGGTAGGTGAAGGGTAGGAAAGGTAGTGAAGAGAAGGGAAGGTGGTGAAGGCTAGGGAAGGTGGTGAAGGGTAGGGTATTTTTTTTTTTTTTTGCACCGTATCTTTTCCAACGTCACTTTGTCATTTATACAGATCACAGGGCGTTGACTCATATTTTTAAGAAAAGAACTAAGTGCCCTCGCATGTCACGTTGGTCTCATGAACTAGCTGCTCACTCATTCCAAATACTTTACAAGCCTGGTCCATCACATGTTGTACCAGACACTTTGAGTAGAAACATTGCTACTATTAACGTACATCTTAATATTGAAAATATTTCCAGTGAGAAAATGCGAGAATTCCAGATGAACGAACCAAGGTGGAAAGAAATTATTGAACTTTTGGAGGGAGGAAAATATCCGTCGAAGAAATGTAATTTAGCAATACATGATTTTGAAATGAAGGATGGGGTCTTATTTTATGTAAAGGGACAGAAGGATCATGCAACTTTTCAGCTGGTTATCCCAGAGGTGTTGAAGACGTCGGTGTTGAGACTCGCACATGCGTCTAAGATTGCAGGTCATCCGGGGATTTTTAAAACTCACATGAAAGCCAAGTCACTCTTTTTCTTCCCCGGTATGTTAACAGAGGTCATTAACTTCTTTAAGTCCTGTGGTCACTGCCAAAGGAGGAAAGGTACCCTTAAGGTACAAGCTCCATTGCAAGAACTCCCCGAAATTTTGGAACCTTTAGATCGGGTGGGGGCTGATCTGATTGATCTGCATCAGTCATTCAGGAAACCGTTACGTATTGGTGTTGGTAGACCACCTGTCCAGGTACACCACACTGATTACATTGCCTCAGAAAGATTCACGAACTGTTGCAAAGGCGTTCTTAGAGAGGTTCGTCACTGTATTCGGTCCCCCTAAAGTATTAGTTTCTGATCGAGGTCATGAATTTAATGGGAATATTTTTTAGAGAAGTATGTAAAATTGTAGAAACCACTTCAGCATTCACGACGGCTTATCACCCTCAGGCTAACGGCATGACAGAACGGACGAATCGGTCAGTTAAAGGTATGCTTGCAATTCTTGCAGAGCATGATGCCAATTCGTGGGACGAACAACTCCCCTATGTCCAGTTGGCTCTGAACACTGTCATCCATCGGTCCATTAACACCCAACCCCTTTTGCTGCTCACAGGTCATTCATGTAATTTCCAATCAGGTCTGCTTAACAGACCTGATGGGGAAGACTACCCATCAGAAGTTTTAAATAAGATGAAAAACGCATGGAGAATTGCACCTAGGGGCTTCCAAGACAGCACGAGACCGCTATGCTCAGCATTATGACAAAAAGGTACGACCTCTTGAGTTGAAACTCGGGGGTCTTGTGTTGAGAGTTAATGAAGCGGCTCCTGCCAATCAAAGTAGGAAACTTGCACCTAGATGGCGGGGCCCTTACCGAGTAATTGAAAGAAAAGGTCCGGTTAATTTTGTTATTAAAGGTATTTTTGAAGACCAAGTTGAGAGAACGGTTCATATTAATAAATTAAAACCTTATCACGCGAGGGAGGAACTAGAGCTGCCTTCAGCAAGTCTAATTCCTGACCTGTTTAATGATCCAAGTGCTGAGTCAGATGATGAGGATGACCTTCTGTCAGATCTCATCAGTAGTCAAGTTCAATCTTGTCACCCTATGGTAACAAGGTCGCGAGCTGTACAGTAAATTGTTAATGATCTCCCCTAGTCAGGTTTAGTAAAATTCATAATAATTATCCTGTAGAGGCAATGATGTGTATTTACTGATGTGCATGACTCGGGTAGCACACTTGCCTTGCTCTGGGATTTCCAACTTCCTATACCTCAGAGTAATACCCAGATCATTGGTTCTCCCTTCTCCCCTCCCCTTGCCCATCATTCGTCTCCCCCCCTTCACCCCTCTCCTGTCGCCCATTTGTCAAGGACCAAGAGGTTGACCTGAGGGTGGTTTTGCCTCGTGGTACCTTTGGCTTCCCCCACTCAATCCTCCCCACTCAGATTTTCCCTCTCCATCCCCCTCTCAAGTCCGTCTCACCGGTTCCTTCCCCATACCAGGCGAGTCAAAAGTCCCTACTCTTTATCTTGGAGGAGACAGGCTTGAACATAAATTATCAGTTTTGTAAACATTGCTTGGGAGCTACACTAGACGCGGGTATCCAATACAGTGGTACCTTGTCCCTTTCGCATAGCTGGAGAGCTAGTAATACAAAATTTCATTTGTGTGTCTAGGGAGTGTGTGGAATAAGGGGCCGCAAGCCCGCATCCAAAGGGGCTGAGGGCAGCCATCAACATCGTGGCCTCAGTGCGGTTGTAAGGTAGTGTGCACTTGATTCATGTCCGCAGTAGATATCCATTGTGCCTCTAGGGGAATAGAATAGGGTATATGTTCAAATTGACTTAATTTACATGTTTCATAAAATAAATTGTATAACTTGTCCAGTGGTATTCACCTAACTCCCCTTTGATATATTTCTCTACTTTGTCATTTTTATGTGTTGAATTGGAAACCCCCCATGTTCTCCTACAGTTAATAGATACTAAAGTTGCCCCTGGATTTAAATAAGTAACGTAAATTAAAGAAACTAATTTCCAAAAATATATTACTGAAATTCATATTACCCGGGAGTCCCATGATTACTGATTCCTTGCCTTCCTGGGGGATCGGTGATAGACACATTCAGGTATGGTTGGTCGGGAAAGTGGTGGCAGTGTTTAATGATTAATTATTTTTTATAAATTAATAACCCTTGTCCTTTATGTATCTTCCTCATTTAATATTCCTCTGATATACGTGGCAGTCCAGTGAGGGGTCATACTGGACTGTAACAGTGTTAAGCTGGGGTATTGAGTGAACAGAGAAAGAATTACAACAGGGATAACGTTCAGATCGATCATAAAGGTCAGAGGGTTATTACAAAGGGTAGGGTATTTTTTTTTTGTTTTTTTGCATGGATATTCCTGTGCAGGCCCTAAGCCTCTGGCTGGCCTACTAAGTGTTGCTTGTTTCTGTTTTACTTGGGCAGAGTATGAGTATTTATGACATTTATGAGTCATAAATTTATGACTCAAACTCAGCAAGATTTTGTCCCATGTACTCACCTATTTGTGCTAAACACTGCATGTGTTTAACAACTTCTTCTGCTCTGTTGAATCTAAGTTGAAATCTTAATGGGTTTGTAACTGTGCACTGTGTTAGATAATGTTCCAGTGGTCTGTTGTGGCTGTAACTGTGCACTGTGTTTGATAATGTTCCAGTGGTCTGTTGTGGTTGTAACTGTGCACTGTGTTAGATAATGTTCCAGTGGTCTGTTGTGGCTGTAACTGTGCACTGTGTTAGATAATGTTCCAGTGGTCTGTTGTGGTTGTAACTGTGCACTGTGTTAGATAATGTTCCAGTGGTCTGTTGTGGCTGTAACTGTGCACTGTGTTAGATAATGTTCCAGTGGTCTGTTGTGGTTGTAACTGTGCACTGTGTTAGATAATGTTCCAGTGGTATGTCAGGCATTTCTCCAGTGTTGACATTTCCTCTCATCTTCCGGAACCTGTAAGCCTATTTCCCATGCACATGGGTATCCAAGCCTGATGCGATGTAAGTGTACTTCTGTTGCTCTACTGCTCCCTTTCATCAAACTAAGTAGTTCGTGGTTGGTTGAATTCTTGTACCAACCCGCAGATCCTGATGTTGCAACTGCTGTGTTGTGGTCACTGTACATCTTTTGCATTGGTCTGTTTCTAATTACTTTCTTAATCTGTGATAGACTCTGTGGTATGTAAATGTCTACATTTCTTCTCTTAGTTGCAAGTTTTGCAGCTTCATCTGCAATGTCATTTCCTATTATTCCCACATGACTTGGCACCCAGTTGATAAGTACTCTACGGCCTTGACGTTTGAGTATTTGCATTAATGATATGACATTTGTGATCAGATGGATGTTATCACATATGTGTTCTTGTTCCAAGGTTTCAATGGCAGTTCTTGAATCTGTATGTATGATAACATGTTGTCGGTGTTGAGCAAGAGCGTGTTCCAAAGCCTTTTGAATGGCAAGCATCTCTGTAAAGTTGAACACCCATTTGAGAGTCTCCAACTATTTACAGAGTTTCCTGCTTTAACAGCAGCTCCGGTTTCTTGTCCCTGCTGCTCTACTGATGACATACTTCTGTGAAGTATGTGAAGCTTTCGGATGCCAACTTTGCTTCTATATGCATCTGTGCAACATTACGTAGCAGATGAGGATTAGTCTGGTTATTTTTTCCTTCAAGAGCCATAATCTTAAAGTCTGCTGATAGCGATTCCCAAGGGGCTTGCACAACAAAGTCTGCATAACAGAGTATTTCGTCGACACCCTTCTCAGTGACTGTGTTTGTTCTACCAAATGTATTAATGGTGTTTACCTCACAATGGGTCCACCTGTTGCTATTGGAGGCTCTTCTGTCCCGAGTTAGTGCTCCAGTGATTATATCTTTAAGTGAACTGATTCTAGGTCTAGTCAATATCTTGGTCAGCATCCACGCAGCAATCCCTTTTACCCTTATTTCAATCGACGTTAGTTTGGTTTCTATTCTTAGGTTCAGTATTTTAGTCCTGGGAGCCCCTGTTATGACTCGCAATGCATCATTTTGAATAACCTCAACATTTGTCCACTGACCAGGAGAAAGAGTGAGTAAGGCAGACGCTGCATAATCAACCAGGGAACGAACGGCGTGTATGTAAAACATTCTCAACACTTTGTGTCCCGCTCCTAGACGGGGCCCTGTGATTGCTCTCATTATATTTAGTCGTGATTTTGCTTTCCCCTTCACATACTGAATTTGCTTATTGAATGTCATTTTAGAATCTATCGACACTCCCGAGATATTGATATTGTGTAACCCATTGAAGGTTAATGTCTTGCATGCGTAGGTGCCTGTCTGGAGTGTTGCCACCTAGTCTCATTGCCTTAGACTTCTGTGCAGATATTTTTACCCCTAAAACGCTGCATTTAGATGTTACTTTATCTAATGCACCTTGTGCTTTATTTAGAAGTGAAGGACCTGTAATGACTAATGCTATATCATCAGCATAGCTTAGCAATTTAACCTCTTTTTGCAAATGTCATGGTAACAAGGTTTTCCATAAAGATGTTAAAAAGACTAGGACTGAGGACTCCTCCTTGTGGAGTCCCATTCTCATGCAAGTGGTAGTCCGACAATTGTCCTTGCAACTTCACTCTGGCATACCTGTGACTTAGGTAATCTTGAATCCATGCTAGCATTTTTCCCTTTACACCTTTTTTAACTAAGGTGTGTAATATTGTTTGCGGGCTTGCAAGTTCGAATGCTTTTTCTAGATCAAGGAAGATCACTATAGCTGGACCAGAGTTAACTGTTTCTAGTAATGTTGCCATGCAGTTTGCAGCACCTACTCCTCTAGTGAAGCCAAATATGTCTTTATGCAGGTCTCCAGTCTTCCACAGTAGCCTATTTAAGACCATCCGTTCTGCAGCTTTACAGCATGATGTTAATGAAATGGGTCTGTAATTGCCAGGTTCTTTCGGCTTAGGAATCGGTATGATGTCTGCTTTCTTCCAAGAGGGCGGTAGTTTGCCTTGCTGCCAAGACGCATTGATGACGTCCAATATTCCTTGTTCTCCAGCAGGACCTGCATGTGCGATCATTGAGTATGTAATGTTATCAGCACCTGGTGCAGTGTCCTTACCACCTTTTTTGGCTCTGCTTAGTTCCTGTTCGGTGAAGGGACAGTCACATTCGAAATTTATAGCTATGCCCTCATGAATGACTGTCATCCTCTCTTGTTTTAATTGTTCTTGCTGCCTTCGGACCATTGCAGGAAGATGATATGAAGCTGTTCTTTCTGCAAATGGAGAGCAAGTCTCTCAGCCTCCTGCAATGGTTGAATACATGCCTGTGGTCGGGCTGGGCCTGTGGTCGGGTTGGTCGACCTGATAGTTTTAATCTGACCCCATATCTTGCCAAGACTACTATGTTCATTTAGAGTTTGACACCACTCAAACCATCTTGCCTCCTTTACTTCTCTAGAAACTCGTCTTGCTTCAGATATCACCGCTCTTAGCAGAGTTCTTCCTTCTGGTGTGGGGTTTCTCTTTAGATGTTTTCTGAAGATGTTGACTCTGTGGTTCTGATCTTTAACTTCATTACTATAGAACAAATAGTTCTTTCGTTTTGTGTTTCCTGTGATAATGATTGGAATAGCTTTGTTTGCAGCAGCTGCAACGGCTTCCTGCAGATTGGTCTCGTGTATGTTCAAATCCTCAGGTGGCGTGTATGTTGCATACCATTTTTCAAGTTCTTCTTGGTATATATTCCAATTGGCCTTTCTTAAATTCCACCTGGGTTGTGCAGGTGGTGTAGGAGGTCGTTCTATGTTTAGTGTTGTGACAGTAGCATAGTGGCCACTGGTGATCACCGGGTCTACTTCCCACTTCGCCTGATGCTTGAGTGCTGTTGAGATTAATGTAAGATCAAGGGAACCTCCTAGAATGTGAGTGGGTTCCCCAGTGTTGAGAAGTGTAATCTCAGGTACTTCTCGCAGAGCTGCAGCTAAATGGCGCACATCTGCATTGGCTGGCTCAGTCGCACCTAACTCTGGATGAGCATTAAAATCCTCAGCAATAATTACATTTTCCTGCGCGGCCAAGGCAAGCACTGCCTCTGCTTCTAGTTTACGTCTAGGGGGCTTGTAAACGTTGTATATGAGGAGCTCAATATTAGCCATATTCACAAGTGGTTAGGCACCATTCCTCCCCCCCCCCCCCGTCCTATCCCTAAGAATTTGTAGTCTTGCTCCGTCTAATGATGTCATGAGCTGTCTATGACAGCCGCCAGGCGTGTCAAACAAAGGGAAGGAATTATCAGGGGGAAAGCACCAAGCCATTACGACTATATAGCACTGGGAAGGGATCAGGATAAGGATTAGGGATGGGACAGAGGGAAGGAATGGTGCCCAACCACTTGTGGTGGACGGTCGGGGATTGAACGCCGACCTGCATGAAGCTAGACCGTCACTCTACCGTCCAGCCCAAGTGGTTGAGTAGTATAGTCATAATGGCTCCCTACCCTTCACCTTCCCTACCCTTCACCACCTTCCCTACCCTCCACCACCTACCCTACCCTTCACCACCTTCCCTACCCTTCACCACCTTCCCTACCCTTCACCACCTTCCCTACCCTTCACCTTCACAACCCTTCACCACCTTCCCTACCCTCCACCACCTTCCCTACCCTTCACCTTCACTACCCTTCACCACCTTCCCTACCCTCCACCACCTTCCCTACCCTTCACCACCTTCCCTACCCTTCACCACCTTCCCTACCCTTCACCTTCACAACCCTTCACCACCTTCCCTACCCTTCACCACCTTCCCTACCCTTCACCACCTTCCCTACCCTTCACCACCTTCCCTACCCTTCACCACCTTCCCTACTCTTCACCACCTTCCCTACCCTTCACCACCTTCCCTACCCTCCACCACCTTCCCTACCCTTCACCTTCACTACCCTTCACCACCTTCCCTACCCTTCACCACCTTCCCTACCCTTCACCACCTTCCCTACCCTTCACCACCTTCACTACCCTTCACTGCCTTCCCTACCCTCCACCACCTTCCCTACCCTCCACCACCTGCCCTACCCTCCACCACCTTCCCTACCCTTCACCACCTTCCCTACCCTTCACCACCTTCCCTACCCTTCACCACCTTCCCTACCCTTCACCACCTTCCCTACCCTTCACCACCTTCCCTACCCTTCACCACCTTCCCTACCCTTCACCACCTGCCCTACCCTCCACCACCTTCCCTACCCTTCACCACCTTCCCTACCCTTCACCACCTTCCCTACCCTTCACCACCTTCCCTACCCTTCACCACCTTCCCTACCTTTCACCACCTACCCTTCACCACCTACCCTACCCTTCACCACCTTCCCCTACCCTTCACCACCTACCTTCAAGTCAAAGATGTCCGCCACTCTTGGGTCATCGCCCATTAATACTCTATTCTTTAACATTACCAATCAAACCTTCTATGTACTTCATTTACCATATTCCCCCGTGCATGCTTTTTGATAGAGTCCATTGCAGTCGGATGTGCAGCAATACCAACAGCAAAGTGCTGGACCACAGTTATGCACAGACTCCAACAATGCCGGGGATGACCACGAGCAATCAGTGCAGTCCGATGTGCAGCGACACGACTTGCGAGGTGGAGAACATGGACGTCGCTTCCGAAGAGGAGTTCTGGTAGAACAGGCAACACCAACCGAAACTGTCGTCTGGCCATTACGAATACTGCAGTGCAACATACAAGGTCTTGGAGATAAAAACCACACTCTTCAGGAGGCTGCAATCAGCATGAAGCAGATATAATCATGTTGGAAGAAACTTTTTCCCGGCCACGAAGTCCTTCAGATTAGCTGGATATCAGCACTATGTTATACCGTATGAGCAGAGGAGACAAAGAGGGTTAATGACCCTAGTCAGGAACACCATAACCCAGCAAGACCCAGTTTCATGTGGGGATGGAGTAGAGGTATTAGCAGTAACAGTGAATATGGCTAATATTGGGCTCCTTATATACAACGTCTACAAGCCCCCTAGACGTAAACTAGAAGCAGAGGCAGTGCTTGCCTTGGCCACGCTGGAAAATATAATTATTGCTGGGGATTTTAATGCTCATCATCAAGAGTTAGGTGCGACTGGGCCAGCCAGTACAGATGGGCGCCATTTAGCTGCAGCTCTGCGAGAAGTACCTGAGATTACACTTCTCAACACTGAGGAACCCACTCACATTCTAGGAGGTTCCCTTGATCTTACATTACTTACCTAGTTAGGCCTGGTTGAGAAGGCACTTCGAGATCTCATGTGTGCGTGTGTGTGTGTGTGTTGCCGTAGTTGCCCCTGTCACTCAACAACTTGGGTGGACGTCCCTAGGTGTTGCAACATTTCTTATGCTCGCTGGGAGGGTGTTGAACAACCGCCGACCTCTGATGTTTATACAGTGTTCTCTGATTTTGCCTTTGGCAGAATCATCTAAATGTCTCAATTTGCCCAGTAGCTTAGCATCATCAGCAAACATGTTCCTATGATTCCGTATTGAAGAATGAACATTGTTCGCCAGCATTCTACACGTGTCAAAAGTTCTAATTATGTTTGTCTCATGTTTTAACTACCACGCAGTTCAACTACACGGGTTTGTAATATAGTGTGTTCTCTCTTACCATATTTGTAGATTGAAAAAATCTGCTAAGATTCCTGTACATAAAGGTGTCTGAAAAATAAAAATTCTATACATATTGTGAGATTCCAACCTAACTGTGAGACTGTGAGATTCCAACCTAATTATTTTAGATATATCTCTGATATCAAGCTGTTAATGTTGCCTTCAAACACGGTAATTGTGTTTTAACTTTCACGTCAAAACAACAAAATGGGAAAAACATATAAAATAATATTTTATATCATTTTCCTTGTGATTTTGGTCGGTTGCGTTTGGATATTAAGTTTAGAGCAGTTAACAGACGACCACTATGAATGTCTCTACAACCAGGCTGTTTCGTTGTGGAAAGCCAGAAGACCAAGTGGCCTGAATGTTCTCTACAGGCACATCGCGGCCAAGTTGAACCTGTAGTCTTCGCAGCCCACCTGCGACTCCTGGCCTCTTATTAGTGTGGAAAACGACCGCGTTCAGAAGTGGATGCCGCTATTTGGGTAGATTATCAAACGTAAAGACACACTGCGGAAAGTAGTAATTCTCGAAAAGTTTGTACAGTGCCACGGTGAGATACCTGCCAGCGCCCCCAACATGGATTTGTCTGTTTTGTTACTCGTGGCTGTGTTGGCGGCCATGTTGATTTTTGTCAGAGAATGGTTGCAGCAAACGGCATCAACCGGCGGCCACACCACCGCAGTCGGCGGCGGCGACACCACCGCAGTCGGCGGCGGCGACACCACCGCAGTCGGCGGCGGCGACACCACCGCAGTCGGCGGCGGCGACACCACCGCAGTCGGCGGCGGCGACACCACCGCAGTCGGCGGCGGCGACACCACCGCAGTCGGCGGCGGCGACACCACCGCAGACGGCGACGGCGACGGCGACACCACCGCAGACGGCGACGGCGACACCACCGCAGACGGCGACGGCGACACCACCGCAGACGGCGACGGCGACACCACCGCAGACGGCGACGGCGACACCACCGCAGACGGCGACGGCGACACCACCGCAGACGGCGACGGCGACACCACCGCAGACGGCGACGGCGACACCACCGCAGACGGCGACGGCGACACCACCGCAGACGGCGACGGCGACACCACCGCAGACGGCGACGGCGACACCACCGCAGACGGCGACGGCGACACCACCGCAGACGGCGACGGCGACACCACCACAGACGGCGACGGCGACACCACCGCAGACGGCGACGGCGACACCACCGCAGACGGCGACGGCGACACCACCGCAGTCGACGGCGGAGACACCACCGCAGACGGCGACGGCGACACCACCGCAGACGGCGACGGCGACGACACCACCGCAGTCGGCGGCGGCGACAACACCGCATTCGACGGCGGAGACACCACCGCAGACGGCGACGGCGACACCACCGCAGTCGGCGGCGGCGACAACACCGCAGTCGAAGGCGGCGACAACACCGACTCCGACGCCGACTTAGAGACGGTAACCATCGATGTAAAGGTGCCCCACTAAAACCGGTACCTCATAATAGGTAAACGCTAGCGGCGTCTGCGGCAGCTACAAGCCAAGTACGATGTGAGGATCACCGTCCCTCCGGAGGATGACGAGGAGGCAGACGTATAAGTGTCCGGGACTTTGGAAAATGTTAATGACGCTGTGAAGGACATTAAGAGCAGAACGGGCGAAACCACCGCAGTCGGTGGCAGCGACACCACCTCAGCCGACGGCGGCGACACCACCTCAGCCGACGGCGGCGACACCACCTCAGCCGACGGCGGCGACACCACCACCTCAGCCGACGGTGACGACACCACCACCTCAGCCGACGGCGGCGACACCACCTCAGCCGACGGCGGCGACACCACCACCTCAGCCGACGGTGACGACACCACCACCTCAGCCGACGGTGACGACACCACCTCAGCCGACGGCGGCGACACCACCACCTCAGCCGACGGTGACGACACCACCACCTCAGCCGACGGTGACGACACCACCTCAGCCGACGGCGGCGACACCACCACAGTTGACGGTGGCGACAACACCGACTCCGACGCCGACTTAGAGACGGTAACCATCGATGTAAAGGTGCCCCACTAAAACCGGTACCTCATAATAGGTAAACGCTAGCGGCGTCTGCGGCAGCTACAAACCAAGTACGATGTGAGGATCACCATTCCTCCGGAGGATGACGAGGAGGCAGACGTATAAGTGTCCGGGACTTTGGAAAATGTTAATGACGCTGTGAAGGACATTAAGAGCAGAACGGTCGAAACCACCGCAGTCGGCGGCAGCGACACCACCTCAGCCGACGGCGGCGACACCACCTTAGCCAACGGCGGCGACACCACCTCAGCCGATGGCGGCGACACCACCACCTCAGCCGACGGCGTTGACACCACCACCTCAGCCGACGGCGGCAACACCACCACCTCAACCGACGGCGGCGACACCACCACCTCAGCCGACGGTGGCGACAACACCGACTCCGACGCCGACTTAGAGACGGTAACCATCGGTGTAAAGGTGCCCCACTAAAACCGGCACCTCATAATAGGTAAACGCTAGCGGCGTCTGCGGCAGCTACAAACCAAGTACGATGTGAGGATCACCGTCCCTCCGGAGGATGACGAGGAGGCAGACGTATAAGTGTCCGGGTCTTTGGAAAATGTTAATGACGCTGTGAAGGACATTAAGAGCAGAACGGGCGACACCAGCGCAGTCGGCGGCGGCGAAACCACCGCAGAACCCCCTGAACCCCTTGACAGTACCCCCTGAACCCCTTGACAGTACCCTCTGAACCCCTTGACAGTACCCCCTGAACCCCTTGACAGTACCCTCTGAACCCCTTGACAGTACCCCCCTAACCCCCTGACAGTCCCCCATGAACCCCTTGACAGTACCCCCTGAACCCCTTGACAGTACCCCCTAACCCCCTGACAGTACCCCCTGAACCCCCCTGACATTACCCCCTGAACCACCCCTGACAGTACCAAAAGGCAGCCCCTTAGTGCCTTCTTTGTTACTTTGTGTGTGTGTGTGTGTATGATGGGTAAGGAAAGTGGTGAAGGGTTGGGTAGGTGAAGGGTAGGGAAGGTGGTGAAGGGTAGGGAAGGTGGTGAAGGATGTAAATGTCTGTTCTTGTGTAAATGCCTACATTTCTTCTCTTAGTTGCAAGTTTTGCAGCTTCATCTGCAATGTCGTTTCCTTTTATTCCCACATGACTTGGCACCCAGTTGATAAGTACTCTACGGCCTTGACGTTTGAGTATTTGCATTAATGATATGACATTTGTGATCAGATGGATGTTATCACATATGTGTTCTTGTTGCAAGGTTTCAATGGCAGTTCTTGAATCTGTATGTATGATAACATGTTGTCGGTGTTCAGCAAGAGCATGTTCCAAAGCCTTTTGAATGGCTAGTATCTCTGTAAAGTTGAACACCCATTGGAGAGTCTCCAACTATTTACAGAGTTTCTTGCTTTAACTGCAGCTCCGGTTTCTTGTCCCTGCTGCTCTACTGATGACATACTTCTGTGAAGTATGTGAAGCTTTCGGATGCCAACTTTGCTTCTATATGCATCTGTGCAATATTACATGGCAGATGAGAATTAGTCTGGTTATTTTTTCCTTCAAGAGCCATAATCTTAAAGTCTGCTGGTAGCGATTCCCAAGGGGCTTGCATAACAAAGTCTGCATAACAGAGTATTTCGTCGACACCCCTCTAGGTGATTGTGTTTGTTATATCAAATGTATTAATGGTGTTACCTCACAATGGGTCCACCTGTTGCTATTGGAGGCTGTTCTGTCCCGAGTTAGTGCTCCAGTGATTATATCTTTAAGTGAACTGATTCTAGGTCTAGTCAATATCTTGGTCAGCATGCACGCAGCAATCCCTTTTATCCTTATTTCAATCGACGTTAGTTTGGTTTCTATTCTTAGGTTCAGTATTTTAGTCCTTCTGGGAGCCCCTGTTATGACTCGCATTGCATCATTTTGAATAACCTCAACATTTGTCCACTGACCAGGAGAAAGAGTGAGTAAGGCAGACGCTGCATAATCAACTAGGGAACGAACGGTGTGTGTGTAAAACATTCTTAACACTCTGTGTCCCGCTCCTAGACGGGGCCCTGTGATTGCTCTCATTATATTCAGTCGTGAATTTGCTTTCCCCTTCACATACTGAATTTGCTTGTTGAATGTCATTTTAGAATCTATCCACACTCCGAGATATTGATATTGTGTAACCCACCAAAGGTTAATGTCTTGAATGCGTAGGTGCCTGTCTGGAGTGTTGCCACCTAGTCTCATTGCCTTAGACTTCTGTGCAGATACTTTTACCCCTAAAACGCTGCATTTAGATGTTACTTTATCTAATGCACCTTGTGCTTTATTTAGAAGTGAAGGACCTGTAACGACTAATGCTATATCATCAGCATAGCTTAGCAATTTAACCTCTTTTGCAAATGTCATGGTAACAAGGTTTTCCATAAAGATGTTAAAAAGACTAGGACTGAGGACTCTTCCTTGTGGAGTCCCATTCTCATGCAGGTGGTAGTCCGACACTTGTCCTTGCAACTTTACTCTGGCATACCTGTGACTTATGTAATCTTGAATCCATGCTAGCATTTTTCCCTTTACACCTTTTTTAACTAAAGTGTATAAAATTGCTTGCGGGCTTGCAAGTTCGAATGCTTTTTCTAGATCAAGGAAGATCACTATAGCTGGACCTGAGTTAACTGTTCCTAGTAATGTTGCTATGCAGTTTGCAGTACCTACTCCTCTAGTGAAGCCAAATATGTGTTTATGAAGGTCTCCAGTCTTCCACAGTAGCCTATTTAAGACCATCCGTTCTGCAGCTTTACTAATGCATGATGTTAATAAAATGGGTCTCTAATTGCCAGGTTCTTTCGGCTTAGGAATCGGTATGATGTCTGCTTTCTTCCAAGAGGTCGGTAATTTGCCTTGCTGCCAAGATGCATTGATGATGTCCAATATTTCTTGTTCTCCAGCAGGACCTGCATCTTCTTGAGGTTATCTTGAAATGATTTCGGGGCTTTTAGTGTCCCCGCGGCCCAGTCCTCGACCAGGCCTCCACCCCCAGGAAGCAGCCCGTGACAGCTGACTAACTCCCAAGTACTTATTTACTGCTAGGTAACAGGGGCATTCAGGGTGAAAGAAACTTTGCCCATTTGTTTCTGCCTCGTGCAGGAATCGAACCCGCGCCACAGAATTACGAGTCCTGCGAGCTATCCACCAGGCTACGAGGCCCCTTGGCCTGTGCTGTGCATGTGCGATCATTGAGTATGTAATGTTATCAGCACCTGGTGCAGTGTCCTTACCACCTTTCTTGGCTCTGATTAGTTCTTGTGTGGTGAAGGGACAGTCACATTCGTCATTTATAGCTATGCTCTCACGAATGGCTGTCAACTTCATTTGTTTTAATTGTTCGTGCTGTCTTCGGACCATTGCAGGAAGCTGACATGAAGCTGTTCTTTCTGCAAATTGGAGAGCAAGTCTCTCAGCCTCCTGCAATGGTTTAATACATGCCTGTGGTCGGGCTGGTCGATCTGATAGTTTTAATCTGACCCCATATCTTGCCAAGACTACTATGTTCATTTAGAGTTTGACACCACTCAAACCATCTTGCCTCCTTTACTTCTCTAGAAACTCGTCTTGCCTCAGATATCGCCGCTCTTAGCAGAGTTCTTCCTTCTGGTGTGGGGTTTCTCTTTAGATGTTTTCTGAAGATGTTGACTCTGTGGTTCTGATCTTTAACTTCATTACTATAGAACAAATAGTTCTTTCGTTTTGTGTTTCCTGTGATAATGATTGGAATAGCTTTGTTTGCAGCAGCTGCAACGGCTTCCTGCAGATTGGTCTCGTGTATGTTCAAATCCTCAGGTGGCGTGTACGTTGCATACCATTTTTCAAGTTCTTCTTGGTATATATTCCAATTGGCCTTTCTTAAATTCCACCTGGGTTGTGCAGGTGGTGTAGGAGGTCGCTCTATGTTTAGTGTTGTGACAGTAGCATAGTGGCCACTGATCACCGGGTCTACTTCCCACTTCGCCTGATGCTTGAGTGCTGTTGAGATTAATGTAAGATCAAGGGATCCTCCTAGAATGTGAGTGGGTTCCCCAGTGTTGAGAAGTGTAATCTCAGGTACTTCTCGCAGACCTGCAGCTATATGGAGCCCATCTGCATTGGCTGGCCCAGTCGCACCTAACTCTTGATGATGAGCATTAAAATCCCCAGCAATAATTACATGTTCCAGCGTGGCCAAGGCAAGCACTGCCTCTGCTTCTAGTTTACGTCTAGGGGCCTTGTAGACGTTGTATATGAGGAGCTCAATATTAGCCATATTCACAAGTGGTTAGGCACCATTCCTCCCCCCCCCCCGTCCTATCCCTAAGAATTTGTAGTCTTGCTCCGTCTAATGATGTCATGAGCTGTCTATGACAGCCGCCAGGCGTGTCAAACAAAGGGAAGGAATTATCAGGGGGAAAGCACCAAGCCATTATGACTATATAGCACTGGGAAGGGATCAGGATAAGGATTAGGGATGGGACAGAGGGAAGGAATGGTGCCCAACCACTTGTGGTGGACGGTCGGGGATTGAACGCCGACCTGCATGAAGCTAGACCGTCACTCTACCGTCCAGCCCAAGTGGTTGAGTAGTATAGTCATAATGGCTCCCTACCCTTCACCACCTTCCCTACCCTTCACCACCTTCCCTACCCTTCACCACCTTCCCTACCCTTCACCTTCACTACCCTTCACCACCTTCCCTACCCTCCACCACCTTCCCTACCCTTCACCACCTTCCCTACCCTTCACCACCTTCCCTACCCTTCACCTTCACAACCCTTCACCACCTTCCCTACCCTTCACCACCTTCCCTACCCTTCACCACCTTCCCTACCCTTCACCACCTTCCCTACCCTTCACCACCTTCCCTACCCTTCACCACCTTCCCTACCCTTCACCTTCACTACCCTTCACCACCTTCCCTACCCTTCACCACCTTCCCTACCCTTCACCACCTTCCCTACCCTTCACCACCTTCACTACCCTTCACCACCTTCACTACCCTTCACTGCCTTCCCTACCCTCCACCACCTTCCCTACCCTCCACCACCTGCCCTACCCTCCACCACCTTCCCTACCCTTCACCACCTTCCCTACCCTTCACCACCTTCCCTACCCTTCACCACCTTCCCTACCCTTCACCACCTGCCCTACCCTCCACCACCTTCCCTACCCTTCACCACCTGCCCTACCCTCCACCACCTTCCCTACCCTTCACCACCTTCCCTACCCTTCACCACCTTCCCTACCCTTCACCACCTTCCCTACCTTTCACCACCTACCCTACCCTTCACCACCTACCCTTCACCACCTTCCCTACCCTTCACCACCTACCCTTCACCACCTTCCCCTACCCTTCACCACCTACCCCTACCCTTCACCACCTACCCTACCCTTCACCACCTACCCTCAAGTCAAAGATGGCGTCCGCCACTCTTGGGTCATCGCCCATTAATACTCTATTCTTTAACATTACCAATCCAACCTTCTATGTACTTCATTTACCATATTCCCCCGTGCATGCTTTTTGATAGAGTCCATTGCAGTCGGATGTGCAGCAATACCAACAGCAAAGTGCTGGACCACAGTTATGCACAGACTCCAACAATGCCGGGGATGACCACGAGCAATCAGTGCAGTCCGATGTGCAGCGACACGACTTGCGAGGTGGAGAACATGGACGTCGCTTCCGAAGAGGAGTTCTGGTAGAACAGGCAACACCAACCGAAACTGTCGTCTGGCCATTACGAATACTGCAGTGCAACATACAAGGTCTTGAGAGATAAAAACCACACTCTTCAGGAGGCTGCAATCAGCACGATAGCTGATATAATCGTGTTGGAAGAAACTCTTTTCCCGGTCACGAAGTCATTCAGATTAGCTGGATATCAGCACTATGTTATACCGTATGAACACGGGAGACAAAGAGGGTTAATGACCCTAGTCAGGAACACCATAACCCAGCAAGAAAACAGACCCAGTTGCATGTGGGGATGGAGTAGAGGTATTAGCAGTAACAGTGAATATGGCTAATATTGAGCTCCTCATATACGTTTACAAGCCCCCTAGACGTAAACTAGAAGCAGAGGCAGTGCTTGCCTTGGCCACGCTGGAACATGTAATTATTGCTGGGGATTTTAATGCTCATCATCAAGAGTTAGGTGCGACTGGGCCAGCCAATGCAGATGGGCTCCATATAGCTGCAGGTCTGCGAGAAGTACCTGAGATTACACTTCTCAACACTGGGGAACCCACTCACATTCTAGGAGGTTCCCTCGATCTTACATTGCTTACCTAGTTAGGCCTGGTTGAGAAGGCACTTCGAGATCTCATGTGTGCGTGTGTGTGTGTGTGTTGCCGTAGTTGCCCTGTCACTCAACACCTTGGGTGGACGTCCCTAGGTGTTGCAACATTTCTTATGCTCGCTGGGAGGGTGTTGAACAACCGCCGACCTCTGATGTTTATACAGTGTTCTCTGATTGTGCCTTTGGCAGAATCATCTAAATGTCTCAATTTGCCCAGTAGCTTAGCATCATCAGCAAACATGTTCCTATGATTCTGTATTGAAGAATGAACATTGTTCGCCAGCATTCTACACGTGTCAAAAGTTCTAATTATGTTTGTCTCATGTTTTAACTACCACGCAGTTCAACTACACGGGTTTGTAATATAGTGTGTTCTCTCTTACCATATTTGTAGATTGAAAAAATCTGCTAAGATTCCTGTACATAAAGGTGTCTGAAAAATAAAAATTCTATACATATTGTGAGATTCCAACCTAACTGTGAGACTGTGAGATTCCAACCTAATTATTTTAGATATATCTCTGATATCAAGCTGTTAATGCTACCTTCAAACACGGTAATTGTGTTTTAACTTTCACGTCAATACAACAAAATGGGAAAAACATATAAAATAATATTTTATATCATTTTCCTTGTGATTTTGGTCGGTTGCGTTTGGATATTAAGTTTAGAGCAGTTAACAGACGACCACTATGAACGTCTCTACAACCAGGCTGTTTCGTTGTGGAAAGCCAGAAGACCAAGTGGCCTGAATGTTCTCTACAGGCACATCGCGGCCAAGTTGAACCTGTAGTCTTCGCAGCCTACCTGCGACTCCTGGCCTCTTATTAGTGTGGAAAACGACCGCGTTCAGAAGTGGATGCCGCTATTTGGGTAGATTATCAAACGTAAAGACACACTGCGGAAAGTAGTAATTCTCGAAAAGTTTGTACGGTGCCACGGTGAGATACCTGCCAGCGCCCCCAACATGGATTTGTCTGTTTTGTTAGTCGGGGCGGCGTTGGCGGCCATGTTGATTTTTGTCAGAGAATGGTTGCAGCAAACTGCATCAACCGGCGGCGACACCACCGCAGTCGGCGGCGGCGACACCACCGCAGTCGGCGGCGGCGACACCACCGCAGTCGACGGCGGAGACACCACCGCAGTCGACGGCGGCGACACCACCGCAGTCGACGGCGGAGACACCACCGCAGTCGACGGCGGAGACACCACCGCAGTCGACGGCGGAGACACCACCGCAGACGGCGACGGCGACACAACCGCAGTCGGCGGCGGCGACACCACCGCAGTCGGCGGCGGCAACACCACCGCAGTCGGCGGCGGCAACACCACCGCAGTCGGCGGCGGCGACACCACCGCCGTCGGCGGCGGCAACACCACCGCAGTCGACGGCGGCGACACCACCGCAGACGGCGACGGCGACACCACCGCAGACGGCGACGGCGACACCACCGCAGTCGACGGCGGAGACACCACCGCAGACGGCGACGGCGACACCACCGCAGTCAACGGCGATGACACCACCGCAGTCAACGGCGATGACACCACCGCAGTCGGCGGCGGCGACAACACCGCAGTCGAAGGCGGCGACAACACCGACTCCGACGCTGACTTAGAGACGGTAACTATCGATGTAAACGTGCCCCACTAAAACCGCTACCTCATAATAGGTAAACGCTAGCGGCGTCTGCGGCAGCTACAAACCAAGTACGATGTGAGGATCACCGTCCCTCCGGAGGATGACGAGGAGGCAGACGTATAAGTGTCCGGGTCTTTGGAAAATGTTAATGACGCTGTGAAGGACATTAAGAGCAGAACGGGCGACACCACCGCAGTCGGCGGCGGCGACACCACCTCAGCCGACGGCGGCGACACCACCTCAGCCGACGGCGGCGACACCACCTCAGCCGACGGCGGCGACACCACCACCTCAGCCGACGGCGGCGACACCACCACCTCAGCCGACGGTGACGACACCACCACCTCAGCCGACGGCGGCGACACCACCACCTCAGCCGACGGTGACGACACCACCACCTCAGCCGACGGCGGCGACACCACCACCTCAGCCGACGGTGACGACACCACCACCTCAGCCGACGGCGGCGACACCACCTCAGCCGACGGCGGCGACACCACCACAGTTGATGGTGGCGACAACACCTCAGTCAACGGCACCACCTCAGTCGGCGGTGACACCACCTCAGTTGACAGTGGCGACAACACTGACTCCGACGCCGACTTAGAGACGGTAACCATCGGTGTAAAGGTGCCCCACTAAAACCGGTACCTCATAATAGGTAAACGCTAGCGGCGTCTGCGGCAGCTACAAACCAAGTACGATGTGAGGATCACCGTCCCTCCGGAGGATGACGAGGAGGCAGACGTATAAGTGTCCGGGTCTTTGGAAAATGTTAATGACGCTGTGAAGGACATTAAGAGCAGAACGGGCGACACCAGCGCAGTCGGCGGCGGCGAAACCACCGCAGAACCCCCTGAACCCCCTGACAGTACCCCCTGAACCCCTTGACAGTACCCTCTGAACCCCTTGACAGTACCCCCTAACCCCCTGACAGTACCCCCTGAACCCCTTGACAGTACCCTCTGAACCCCCTGAACCCCTTGACAGTACCCCCTAACCCCCTGACAGTAACCCCTGAACCCCCTGAACCCCTTGACAGTACCCCCTGAACCCCTTGACAGTACCCCCTAACCCCCTGACAGTACCCCCTGAACCCCCCTGACATTACCCCCTGAACCCCCCTGACAGTACCAAAAGGCAGCCCCTTAGTGCCTTCTTTGTTACTTTGTGTGTGTGTGTGTATGATGGGTAAGGAAAGTGGTGAAGGGTAGGGTAGGTGAAGGGTAGGAAAGGTGGTGAAGGGTAGGGAAGGTGGTGAAGGGTAGGGAAGGTGGTGAAGGATGTAAATGTCTGTTCTTGTGTAAATGTCTACATTTCTTCTCTTAGTTGCAAGTTTTGCAGCTTCATCTGCAATGTCATTTCCTATTATTCCCACATGACTTGGCATCCAGTTGATAAGTACTCTACGGCCTTGACGTTTGAATATTTGCATTAATGATATGACATTTGTGATCAGATGGATGTTATCACATATGTGTTCTTGTTCCAAGGTTTCAATGGCAGTTCTTGAATCTGTATGTATGATAACATGTTGTCGGTGTTCAGCAAGAACATGTTCCAAAGCCTTTTGAATGGCTAGTATCTCTGTAAAGTTGAACACCCATTGGAGAGTCTCCAACTATTTACAGTTTCTTGCTTTAACTGCAGCTCCGGTTTCTTGTCCCTGCTGCTCTACTGATGACATACTTCTGTGAAGTATATGAAGCTTTCGGATGCCAACTTTGCTTCTATATGCATCTGTGCAATATTACATGGCAGATGAGGATTAGTCTGGTTATTTTTTCCTTCAAGAGCCATAATCTTAAAGCCTGCTGGTAGCGATTCCCAAGGGGCTTGCATAACAAAGTCTGCATAACAGAGTATTTCATTGACACCCCTCTAGGTTATTGTGTTTGTTATATCAAATGTATTAATGGTGTTTACCTCACAATGGGTCCACCTGTTGCTATTGGAGGCTCTTCTGTCCTGAGTTAGTGCTCCAGTGATTATATCTTTAAGTGAACTGATTCTAGGTCTAGTCAATATTTTGGTCAGCATGCACGCAGCAATCCCTTTTACCCTTATTTCAATCGACGTTAGCTTGGTTTCTATTCTTAGGTTCAGTATTTTAGTCCTTCTGGGAGCCCCTGTTATGACTCGCATTGCATCATTTTGAATAACCTCAACATTTGTCCACTGACCAGGAGAAAGAGTGAGTAAGGCAGGCGCTGCATAATCAACTAGGGAACGAACGGCGTGTGTGTAAAACATTCTTAACACTTTGTGCCCTGGTCCTAGACGGGGCCCTGTGATTGCTCTCATTATATTCAGTCGTGAATTTGCTTTCCCCTTCACATACTGAATTTGCTTGTTGAATGTCATTTTAGAATCTATCCACACTCTGAGATATTGATATTGTGTAACCCATTGAAGGTTAATGTCTTGAATGCATTGGTGCCTGACTGGAGTGTTGCCACCTAGTCTCATTGCCTTAGAGTTCTGTGCAGATACTTTTACCCCTAAAACGCTGCATTTAGATGTTACTTTATCTAATGCACCTTGTGCTTTATTTAGAAGTGAAGGACCTGTAATGACTAATGTTATATCATCAGCATAGCTTAGCAATTTAACCTCTTTTGTAAATGTCATGGTAACAAGGTTTTCCATAAAGATGTTAAAAAGACTAGGACTGAGGACTCCTCCTTGTGGAGTCCCATTCTCGTGTAAGTGGTAGTCCGACACTTGTCCTTGCAACCTTACTCTGGCATACCTGTGACTTAGGTAATCTTGAATCCATGCTAACATTTTTCCCTTTACACCTTTTTTAACTGTGTGTAAAATTGCTTGCGGGCTTGCAAGTTCGAATGCTTTTTCTAGATCAAGGAAGATCACTATAGCTGGACCTGAGTTAACTGTTCCTAGTAATGTTGCTATGCAGTTTGCAGTACCTACTCCTCTAGTGAAGCCAAATGTGTTTATGAATGTCTCCAGTCTTCCACAGTAGCCTATTTAAGACCATCCGTTCTGCAGTTTTACTAATGCATGATGTTAATGAAATGGGTCTGTAATTGCCAGGTTCTTTCGGCTTTGGAATCTGTATGATGTCTGCTTTCTTCCAAGAGGTCGGTAATTTGCCTTGCTGCCAAGATGCATTGATGACGTCCAATATTCCTTGTTCTCCGGCAGGACCTGCATCTTCTTGAGGTTATCTTGAGATGATTTTGGGGCTTTTAGTGTCCCCGCGGCCCGGTCCTCGACCAGGCCTCCACCCCCAGGAAGCAGCCCGTGACAGCTGACTAACTCCCAAGTACCTATTTACTGCTAGGTAACAGGGGCATTCAGGGTGAAAGAAACTTTGCCCATTTGTTTCTGCCTCGTGCAGGAATCGAACCCGCGCCACAGAATTACGAGTCCTGGGAGCTATCCACCAGGCTACGAGGCCCCTTGGCCTGTGCTGTGCATGTGCGACCATTGAGTATGTAATGTTATCAGCACCTGGTGCAGTGTCCTTACCACCTTTTTTGGCTCTGATTAGTTCCTGTTTGGTGAAGGGACAGTCACATTCATCATTTATAGCTATGCTCTCATGAATGGCTGTCAACCTCTCTTGTTTTAATTGTTCTTGCTGCCTTCGGACCATTGCAGGAAGATGATATGAAGCAGTTCTTTCTGCAAATTGGAGAGCAAGTCTCTCAGCCTCCTGCAGTGGTTGAATACATGCCTGTGGCCGGGCTGGTCGACCTGATATAGTTTTAATCTGACCCCATATCTTGCCAAGACTACTATGTTCATTTAGAGTTTGACACCACTCAAACCATCTTGCCTCCTTTACTTCTCTAGAAACTCGTCTTGCTTCAGATATCACCGCTCTTAGCAGAGTTCTTCCTTCTGGTGTGGGGTTTCTCTTTAGATGTTTTCTGAAGATGTTGACTCTGTGGTTCTGATCTTTAACTTCATTACTATAGAACAAATAGTTCTTTCGTTTTGTGTTTCCTGTGATAATGATTGGAATAGCTTTGTTTGCAACAGCTGCAACGGCTTCCTGCAGATTGGTCTCGTGTATGTTCAAATCCTCAGGTGGCGTGTACGTTGCATACCATTTTTCAAGTTCTTCTTGGTATATATTCCAATTGGCCTTTCTTAAATTCCACCTGGGTTGTGCAGGTGGTGTAGGAGGTCGCTCTATGTTTAGTGTTGTGACAGTAGCATAGTGGCCACTGATCACCGGGTCTACTTCCCACTTCGCCTGATGCTTGAGTGCTGTTGAGATTAATGTAAGATCAAGGGATCCTCCTAGAATGTGAGTGGGTTCCCCAGTGTTGAGAAGTGTAATCTCAGGTACTTCTCGCAGACCTGCAGCTATATGGAGCCCATCTGCATTGGCTGGCCCAGTCGCACCTAACTCTTGATGATGAGCATTAAAATCCCCAGCAATAATTACATGTTCCAGCGTGGCCAAGGCAAGCACTGCCTCTGCTTCTAGTTTACGTCTAGGGGGCTTGTAAACGTTGTATATGAGGAGCTCAATATTAGCCATATTCACTGTTAATGCTAATACCTCTACTCCATCCCCACATGAAACTGGGTCTGTTTTCTTGCTGGGTTATGGTGTTCCTGACTAGGGTCATTAACCCTCTTTGTCTCCCCTGCTTATACGGTATAACATAGTGCTGATATCCAGCTAATCTGAATGACTTCGTGACCGGGAAAAGAGTTTCTTCCAACACGATTATATCAGCTATCGTGCTGATTGCAGCCTCCTGAAGAGTGTGGTTTTTATCTCTCAAGACCTTGTATGTTGCACTGCAGTATTCGTAATGGCCAGACGACAGTTTCGGTTGGTGTTGCCTGTTCTACCAGAACTCCTCTTCGGAAGCGACGTCCATGTTCTCCACCTCGCAAGTCGTGTCGCTGCACATCGGACTGCACTGATTGCTCGTGGTCATCCCCGGCATTGTTGGAGTCTGTGCATAACTGTGGTCCAGCACTTTGCTGTTGGTATTGCTGCACATCCGACTGCAATGGACTCTATCAAAAAGCATGCACGGGGGAATATGGTAAATGAAGTACATAGAAGGTTGGATTGGTAATGTTAAAGAATAGAGTATTAATGGGCGATGACCCAAGAGTGGCGGACGCCATCTTTGACTTGAGGGTAGGTGGTGAAGGGTAGGGTAGGTGGTGAAGGGTAGGGGAAGGTGGTGAAGGGTAGGGGTAGGTGGTGAAGGGTAGGGAAGGTGGTGAAGGGTAGGGAAGGTGGTGAAGGGTAGGTGGTGAAGGGTAGGTGGTGAAGGGTAGGGAAGGTGGTGAAGGGTAGGGAAGGTGGTGAAGGGTAGGTGGTGAAGGGTAGGGGTAGGTGGTGAAGGGTAGGGGTAGGAGGTGAAGGGTAGGGGTAGGAGGTGAAGGGTAGGGGTAGGAGGTGAAGGGTAGGGGAAGGTGGTGAAGGGTAGGGGAAGGTGGTGAAGGGTAGGGGAAGGTGGTGAAGGGTAGGGGAAGGTGGTGGAGGGTAGGGAAGGTGGTGGAGGGTAGGGAAGGTGGTGAAGGGTAGGGAAGGTGGTGAAGGGTAGGGAAGGTGGTGAAGGGTAGGGAAGGTGGTGAATGTAGTGAAGGTGGTGAAGGGTAGGGAAGGTGGTGAAGGGTAGTGAAGGTGGTGAAGGGTAGGGAAGGTGGTGAAGGGTAGGGAAGGTGGTGAAGGGCAGGGAAGGTGGTGAAGGGTAGTGAAGGTGGTGAAGGGTAGGGAAGGTGGTGAAGGGTAGGGAAGGTGGTGGCGGGCCATTTTCTTTAATGTTAATATGGGCCAACTTAGATATTTCCATTTAAATTTAAACTTACATTTTCTTGTCTAGTACTTAGATAAAAAACCACCCCCAGCGGGTTGGGGTTCAAGAAGAAACCTGGAATTATCACCTAGATAAAATTGTTAATATAATAATTACTGTTGAGATCTGATCTTTTGTCCCCTCTGTAATCATTTTTGCGCTACCGCTCACAGGATGGGTATGGGGTGCATAATAAACTAGCCACCTCTGGTGGCAACATTCAAATCACCTGTCGCGTACCCCACAACACACACACCCCACAACACACACCCCCCACAACACACACACCCCACAACACACACACCCTACAACACACACACCCTACAACACACACACCCCACAACACACACACCCCACAACACACACACCCCACAACACACACACCCCACAACACACACACCCCACAACACACACACCCCACAACACACACACCCCACAACACACACACCCCACAACACACACACCCCACAACACACACACCCCACAACACACACACCCCACAACACAATAACAAATGCAGTGTTCCCACAGGACTATTATGTTATGAGGAAAGAGAGGGAAGGAAGAGGTGGGGGTGGTGTAGCTCTGCTGGTAAGAAAAGGCTGGGATTTTGAGGAGATGGATATTCAGGGCTGTGAAGGTTTCAGTGACTACATAGCAGGTACTGTAACAAATGGAGGGAAAAAAATTATAGTCGCAGTCATATATAATCCACCACCAAATGACAGAAGACCTAGACAGGAATATGATAGAAACAACATGGCCACCATTAACATAATAGAAAGAGCAGCTTCTGTTGCTAGCAGGAATGGATCTGGACTACTAATTATGGGAGACTTCAACCATGGGAAGATAGATTGGAAGAACAGAGACCCGCATGGAGGACCAGAAACATGGAGAGCTAAGCTGCTGGACGTGGCAACAAGAAACTTTCTAAGCCAGCACACCAAAGAACCAACAAGAATGAGAGGAGAGGATGAACCAGCAATGCTTGATTTGATATTTACCCTAAATGAATGGGATATAAGGGAAGTTAAGATGGAAGCGCCCTTGGGAATGAGTGACCACAGTGTATTGAACTTTGAGTACCTGGTAGAGCTAGGACTTATCTCTCCCAAAAAAGAACTAGGAATCAAAAGGCTGGCATACCGAAAGGGGAATTATGAACAGATGAGAAGTTTCCTAAGTGAAATACCTTGGGACACAGACCTCAGAGACAAGTCTGTACAAGGTATGATGGACTATGTTACCCAAAAGTGTCAGGAGGCAGTAAACAGGTTCATCCCGGCCCAAAGGGAAAAATCCGAGAAGCAACAGAAGAATCCATGGTATAATAGGGCATGTATGGAAGCGAAGAAACTGAACAAAAAGGCGTGGAGGAACTTCCGGAATAACAGAACACCAGAAAGCAGAGAGAGATACCAGAGAACCAGGAATGAGTACGTCAGGGTGAGAAGAGAAGCAGAGAAAAATTTTGAAAATGATATAGCAAACAAAGCCAAGACCGAACCAAAGCTACTCCACAGTCACATCAGAAGGAAAACAACAGTGAAAGAACAGGTATTGAAACTTCGAACAGGCGAGGACAGGTATACAGAGAATGACAGAGAGGTGTGTGAGGAACTCAACAAGAGGTTCCAGGAGGTCTTCACAATAGAACAGGGTGAGGTCACTGTGCTAGGAGAAAGGGAGGTAAACCAGGCGGCCTTGGAGGAGTTCGAAATTACGAGAGAGGAGGTCAAGAGACACCTGCTGGATCTGGATGTTAGAAAGGCTGTTGGTCCAGATGGGATCTCACCATGGGTACTGAAAGAGTGTGCAGAGGCACTTTGCTTGCAACTCCATAGTGTATAGTAAGTCACTAGAGACGGGAGACCTACCAGAAATATGGAAGACGGCGAATGTGGTCCCAATATACAAAAAGGGCGACAGACAAGAGGCACTGAACTACAGGCCAGTGTCCTTGACTTGTATACCATGCAAGGTGATGGAGAAGATCGTGAGAAAAAACCTGGTAACACATCTGGAGAGAAGGGACTTCGTGACAAATCACCAACATGGGTTCAGGGAGGGTAAATCTTGCCTTACAGGCTTGATAGAATTCTACGATCAGGTGACAGATTAAGCAAGAAAGAGAGGGCTGGGCGGATTGCATTTTCTTGGATTGTCGGAAAGCCTTTGACACAGTACCGCATAAGAGGCTGGTACATAAGCTGGAGAGACAGGCAGGTGTAGCTGGTAAGGTGCTCCAGTGGATAAGGGAGTAACTAAGCAATAGGAAGCAGAGAGTTACGGTGAGGGGTGAGACCTCCGATTGGTGTGAAGTCACCAGTGGAGTCCCACAGGGCTCTGTACTCGGTCCTATCTTGTTTCTGATATATGTAAATGATCTCCCAGAGGGTATCGATTCATTTCTCTCAATGTTTGCGGACGATGCTAAAATTATGAGAAGGATTAAAACAGAAGAGGACTGTTTGAGGCTTCAAGAAGACCTAGACAAGCTGAAGGAATGGTCGAACAAATGGTTGCTAGAGTTTAACCCAACCAAATGTAATGTAATGAAGATAGGTGTAGGGAGCAGGAGGCCGGATACAAGGTATCATCTGGGAGAGGAAATTCTTCAGGCGTCAGAGAAGGAAAAAGACTTGGGGGTTGATATCACGCCAGACCTGTCTCCTGCAGCACATATCAAGCGGATAACATCAGCGGCATATGCCAGGCTGGCCAACATACGAACGGCATTCAGAAACTTGTGTAAAGAATCATTCAGGACTTTGTATACCACATATGTCAGGCCAATCCTGGAGTATGCAGCCCCAGCATGGAGTCCATATCTAGTCAAGGATAAGACTTAACTGGAAAAGGTTCAAAGGTTTGCCACCAAACTAGTACCCGAGCTGAGAGGTATGAGCTACGAGGAGAGACTACAGGAATTAAACCTCACTTCGCTGGAAGACAGAAGAGTTAGGGGGGACATGATCACCACATTCAAGATTCTGAAGGGAATTGATAGGGTAGATAAAGACAGTCTATTTAACACAAGGGGAACACGCACAAGGGGACACAGGTGGAAACTGAGTGCCCAAATGAGCCACAGAGATATTAGAAAGAACTTTTTTAGTGTCAGAGTGGTTGACAAATGGAATGCATTAGGAAGTGATGTGTGGAGGCTGACTCCATACACAGTTTCAAGTGTAGATATGATAGAGCCCAGTAGGCTCAGGAATCTGTACACCTGTTGATTGACGGTTGAGAGGCGGGACCAAAGAGCCAGAGCTCAACCCCCGCAAACACAAGTAGGTGAGTACAACTAGGTGAGTACACACACACCCACAACACACACCCACAACACACACCCCACAACACACACCCACAACACACACCCACAACACACACCCCACAACACACACAAATGAAAATGTCTTAAATGCTAATTTGTTTGTTTAATATCTATCTACATTTACCGCTGGCTGACCAAAGGGTTGAGGTGCTGGGTCGACTAACCTAACAAATCCACAAGGGCCGTGACGAGGATTCGAACCTACGGCTGAGAGCATCCCAGACGCTGCCTTAATCGACTACTAACCTATTTACTGTTAGGTGAACAGGAGGAGGGAAGGGAAACGTACCCAAATGCTTCTGTTCAGCCACAGGAATCGAACCCAGAATTTGAGGTCACAACCCGACTGCACTAGCCACTACGCCACACACATGAAACATATACAAGTTAAAATTAAACTAAGAACACGATCAGTATTGATAACCAAGTAAATGTTATCAAAATGTTAATTAAAGCCTTCATTAAGGGGTCAATACAGTGGTGTACGATGATCTAAATATCCTCACCATTAGATGATAACAAATGTTAAATATAAAAGTTTGTTTAAAGCGAGCAGAAAGTTAAAGTTGATATCTGCCTATTTATAAGCCAGGTAAATGATAGGCAGGAATTCTAGGACAAAAAAATATTTAAAAATAAGTCATAGTTTGACAATGATGCACGATGCTTCTCTATATATATACATTTATGTATACTCTATATACATTTTAATGTCAGTTAAGATAAAAAAAAAAGTTAAAGCAAGGTTAGTATCTATTTATGAACTTGCTAAATGCTAAGCAAGCTCTCTAGAAAACACGAATAGTTTGAGAAATAGGCGAGGTTTGGCAGCGTGTTGGAGGACGCTGCTGCCATATGGCTGACACAGTGTTGCCAACACAACAGACAATGCAACAAGGAAGGTGGACCAGCCGTACACAAGACTCGACTCCCTCAACCGATTTTAAAACCTACTTAACCTTACCTAACCGTACCCAAACGAGCCTTATACAGCCTTACTCTAAACTCATACATCCTAAGGAATTGGTATATACGGGTTTGATAATCAGAAAACGAGCTTTGTCAAACCGTTTGGCAATACCCATCCCCCCCCCCTAGCATAAGGACCAAAGCCGCCTTTATGATAATTTAATATATTTTTAATATATTTTATCTAGAAGTGCAAATGACTCACTGGTAGTTGATCACAAATATTTGGAATCACTTAAACAATTAGGAAATTCAAAAATTCAAAAGCCAAGATCATCTTTAATAACAAAATGATTCAGCACGGGTATATTTCAAACCTTTACAAATAAACTTACTGATATATATTAATAAATAAAAGGAAATATGCTACTGATATACTGTATATTAATAAATAAAAGTGAAATGAACATAATCAAATATAGTCACAGGTGCCGTCATGAGGCTTCAATTTTACCACCTGCTTACATCACAACTTCCTGCCCGTCATTTCAAACACAATTCACTAACTAAACTTCATCCTACTTACACCCTAAACAATTTGCGACGACAAGAAAATATGCCACTTTATACATCAATGGATTATATGCATCAATGAATTAATTTAAAACTGACAGCACTGTCCAAAAACTTTTTTTTTTAGCAGGTGGGTGGTAAGGGGGGGGGTGGAGACTGGAGGAATGGTATATTGTAGCCATATGTAGAGGTGATGAGCAGGGATGGAAATGGTGGAAATGGGTAGTAAGAAATATGTAAGTGCATCATGGTGTCTCAGTTTGATGGAAGGCAGGACAGGCGAAAACTATAAGCGAAACTTCTGGTGTCGGCCAAAGTTAATGGCGACCAAGCCCACACACCAAGAGTATCTTCCTCCACCTATGGAGCTGACCTCACTGTAGGCTGCGGCGGGGCATCTTGTAGTGGGGTGGGAATAACAGACTGTGCTGGTCAGGAGAGGAACTGGTTTACCGGGGTACACGCCACTACCCACCTTCACACTACACTAACCCCCCCGAGCTGACAGATATAACACTCTGCCACCTTGTTATAGAATTGTCTATGAATTCTCGTATCTTTTCGCAGGGTGTGTGAATAATTTTGTTGACACCGTGTCATCATGTGCTTCAAAGACCGGGATTAACATCACAAAATGTAAATATATTGTTGACCACCAAATTTACATTCGCTCAACTACTTGCCGAGGGCTAAAAGTGAATTACCAGAATCAATACTCTACCACTTAAACCATTGGGGATCGAACGCCGCCTTGCACGGTGGGGTCGTCGCTCTACAGACCAGGCCAAGTGGATGGACAAGCTGTCTTTAAGTTCCAGCAGCTATAAGGAGCCACTCACAAAATGAGTACCAATGGTAGATGCAACTACACCGGTTTCTGATAACCTTCCACTCATAGGATGAGTTTGGGAGCATAATGAACTAAACTCAAGACTTGGAAAAGCTCTAATAGCACTAATTTATATATTTATTTATTTATATATATATACAAGAAGTTGCATTGGGTTTATGAGTACATTGCATGATGTGTTTACATTTTTGTAAAGCCACTAGTACGCACAGCGGTTCGGGCAGGTTCAAATATTCAAATATTTAAAAATTCAAATAAAATCAACGAATAACGAAAATATAAGGAGTTAAGCAGCTTAATAATCCCCTCCTAAAAGGTCCACGACTCCTCCAGATGGAGCCATATTGTTGACACAGCTAAGCAAGGAGGGGGGGGGGTTCTATTTTGGGGTGCTGGGGGGGGGGGGGTAAGGAAGGAGGGGTGGAGGGGTTGTGGTCCAAAAGCCATCCATGGGGAGAACTGGGTTAGGTCCCCCTGACCAATCCATGGGAATGTGAGTGGGGCAGCTGGGCTACCTGTTGGGCACAAAGGTAGGGTGGTACAGTTCCCACCTACCCTACCTAGGGGAGGGGCACCTGTTAGTGTTGGGTAAGCTTGACCAAAGCTTAGTGCACATTTTGCAACTATGAAAATTAACATGCATGTTTTAACCATATATTAATGAAGAAGAAGCGAATTAAACACAATAAAATAATCGCATCACAATGTAGGCTTAAACCTACTAACCACGAAATGACTGCAAGGAGCCATTTGTTTTTGATACATTTTGCCCATTTATGCTGCATATGAAAAACGTCGCCGGACACAACTTCCCTAGCTGCCATAACTCCCAGCACACACACACTAAACTACTCTAACAATGTCTCAGCGACGGCCACACATGGCAGCTGCCTGGCTGATAAGTTAGAGGCAAAAAGTTAATGAGGATCGCGGCAATATTGAAGGATTTGTCGCCATGGGTGGAAGGCAGCGAGGCGGAGGGAAGCAGGGCTGCCAACCCCTCCGCCGTCGGTCAGTCAATCGATGCCATCCAGACGCTCTCCTCCTATTTATATAGTGAACATTTCTCCAGTTGTCGCTGCCCAGGGCATAAGCTCAAATAGTATTCTGCGTAGGTGTTCTCTGCTCTTTCAACGGGGCATCGCTTGTAGCTCCCATCATTACCAACAAGTACAAAATTGTTTACTAGGGACAATTGCCACTGGGGAAGAAGGGTTTTATTTCTGTTTACCACCGGGGGCCCTAATGGACGCTAATTTGATCTTCAAACTACCCTATTAAACCTTAATTCGCTATGTGAATATTTTAACATTTACCAACGAATAATTAGGCATGTACACACATTAACTCCTTCCACACAGTATTTCCACACGAGTAATGTAGCTACACGAGAATAAGAGATGAATAGACATAAACGTGGTCACAACACGTACCTAACGTGACCAGGACAGGTCTTCACGGCATCTTATTCTTACCCCTAATGCATGTAATGGCACCAACAACGGTAACTACTATATGAATACTGGAACTCTTGATGATATATTGGACTTGTACCCAAGATTGACCATGTAATGTATCAATTATACAATGTATGTGATGTAACTATATAACCTGAGCTTGTAAAAGCACCTTCATCACCCTCAGTGGTTAAGTGCTTAATTGCACACTAGTTTCTCTATCAGCTATCTCACCCTGTCAGACTAGGAGAGACAAATGTGTATATATGTATATATAAATATATATAAATATATATGTGTGTGTGTGTATGTATAAGTATGTGTATAAAGTATATGTGGAAGCTGATCAGAATTACATTTCACCTTTGTAAATGCACATTAATGACACTATGTACAGAACACATCGAACAGGCGATGAGTCACAATAACGTGGCTGAAGTATGTTGACCAGACCACACACTAGAAATTGAAGGGACGACGACGTTTCGGTCCGTCCTGGACCATTCTCAAGTCGATTGAGAATGGTCCAGGACGGACCGAAACGTCGTCGTCCCTTCAATTTCTAGTGTGTGGTCTGGTCAACACATCGAACACTTCATGTAAGGCAGACGTAACTCTGTGTATCTATGTATTTACGTATGTAGGTTAGCTTAGCATTTTAAATGCGCTATACAATAACGTTCTGCGGTTGAGTGTTCAATAAACCCTTGAACTATATGTTCAACAGATTTCTAACCCTGTCCATGGAGGACAGAAGAAATATATGCTGGTTAGCATTGTAAATGTCTGGCCACGTCTGTGGTAGAAAATAATAAAAAAAATAGTATTGCATATGTATACCTATAATGGTTTATCACTATAATATGGATATATATACACCTATAATCATTGGTTAGCATAGTATAATATACAACAAAAACAGCCATACCCCAACCATACATGCCATGAGGTTGAGGCGCACTGCGCATGCGCCAGCCGCCATGATGATAAAACACCCAGGAACCCGTCGTTAAAAACAAGAGAAAACTGGCACTTGCCGTCAGTAATGGCGGGTTGTGACACCTGGCAGACGTGGCCCTGACACTCCCGCACGACACTCACGGCGCACAGGGCGTCACTCGCCACTGGTCCTCACACACGGCAGCGATGAAGGAGATGCAGGGCGGCCCCACCACGTGAACTTCTCCTCGACACTGTTTACGTGGGGGAGGAGGGAGGCCGGCGTCACGTGACCTCATCCCTGGCCGCTGATTGGCCAGCGACTCGGGTGTCCTCTGAAGGGGTTGACCAATGTTTGGCCTCATTCTTTGTGCATTTTTGGCCATTCTGAATATATGTCAGAGCCCAAGAGCTACATATATATGTCCTTAGTACATATATGTGTACTTAGGAATATATGGCTTCCTTGGAAGGTGACAAATTTGGCCTGTATTTATAGGCCTCTCACTGGCTATAGGTTGAATTTCTTATATTAATTATATATATTGTATGTTTTCACTATGCCTTAAGGAAATATATATAAGGAACTTTTCAACACTATGTTTTACAATTATTTATACAAGACCCATCACAGGGAACCTTACTTGACACACATATGGCAACAGCGCACAGTAAGCTTATTTTAAGAGGGAGTAAATTACACTTCGTGCGCAGTTATCATGTCTTTCATCAAATGATACACAGATATGGAGGAAAAGACATAAAATTATTCAAAATACATGTACTTTTGTAAATAATATGAACATACTGAAAAATTTAGTGTAAATGGTACTTTCGCGAACATTAAAATCTACCAAATTTAGGAGTAATGGTGCCGCCTTGTTTATTTCCGTTTTCTGTTGAACAACCGTACATTCATATTTAATTTATATACAGTATGAGCTATTAGGCCAATTAGTAGTTTTAATCAATTAATAACTCAAGGACACTACGCAGCTCATATATTTAATAAAAACGCAATAGACATTAAAGCAGTTCACTCAGCATTTGACCAAAATAGTTCTGCTTTAGAAATGAGTGCATCGTTAAGGCTGTTTTAGCAGTTAGGATTTGAGTAATTAAGGTGTTTATTATAGTAAAATGCTAAAAGAATCATTATATGTTAGTTTATGCTACATATAATAGTCAAGGGGGGGGGCATGGCTATGGCTGCATTAGGCTACCACACCAAATTTTCTGTATTAATGAAATAACTCACTTATTTCTTTCATTAATAGTTCTCATTATTATCAGTTATTATTATGAGTATTATTATTACTGATGTATGAAATAACAACGACAATAAAAATAATAATTTTATATATGGTATTATTTTTAATATATAATTTTCGCAATATTTTTTGTTTTTACACAGGAGGGTACAGGGGCAGACGTCTGCTGACTCCTGTTAGCTGGCTGAGAGCTTTCCCTTCCCATAGCTCATGGTAAGCCTTACCCTACTAGTTTTACACACAGGAGGGTACAGGAGCAGACGACTGCTGACTCCTGTTAGCTGGCTGAGAGCTTTCCCTTCCCATAGCTCATGGTAAGCCTTACCCTACTAGTTTTACACACAGGAGGGTACAGGAGCAGACGTCTGCTGACTCCTGTTAGCTGGCTGAGAGCTTTCCCTTCCCATAGTTCAAGGTAAGCCTTACCCTACTAGTTTTACACACAGGAGGGTACAGGAGCAGACGACTGCTGACTCCTGTTAGCTGGCTGAGAGCTTTCCCTTCCCATAGCTCATGGTAAGCCTTACCCTACTAGTTTTACACACAGGAGGGTACAGGAGCAGACGTCTGCTGACTCCTGTTAGCTGGCTGAGAGCTTTCCCTTCCCATAGCTCATGGTAAGCCTTACCCTACTAGTTTTACACACAGGAGGGTACAGGAGCAGACGTCTGCTGACTCCTGTTAGCTGGCTGAGAGCTTTCCCTTCCCATAGTTCATGGTAAGCCTTACCCTACTAGTTTTACACACAGGTGGGTACAGGAGCAGACGACTGCTGACTCCTGTTAGCTGGCTGAGAGCTTTCCCTTCCCATAGTTCATGGTAAGCCTTACCCTACTAGTTTTAAACAGGAGGGTACAGGAGCAGACGACTGCTGACTCCTGTTAGCTGGCTGAGAGCTTTCCCTTCCCATAGTTCATGGTAAGCCTTACCCTACTAGTTTTAAACAGGAGGGTACAGGAGCAGACGACTGCTGACTCCTGTTAGCTGGCTGAGAGCTTTCCCTTCCCATAGCTCATGGTAAGCCTTACCCTACTAGTTTTACACACAGGAGGGTACAGGAGCAGACGACTGCTGACTCCTGTTAGCTGGCTGAGAGCTTTCCCTTCCCATAGCTCATGGTAAGCCTTACCCTACTAGTTTTACACACAGGAGGGTACAGGAGCAGACGACTGCTGACTCCTGTTAGCTGGCTGAGAGCTTTCCCTTCCCATAGCTCATGGTAAGCCTTACTAGTTCCTACTAGAACACGACCCGCCAGACGGTTTCAACCGGGTACCCAATTACTCCTGGGAGAACAGAGGCGAACACTTAAGGATTGGCACCTAGTCAATCATCCTCCCCGGCCTGGATACGAACCTGGGCCCCTTGAGATCACGGTGATGTTAGCTCAGTAATCAGTGAAGATGTTGTTAACTGATTTGTTTACAAGTTTTGTAACTTTCTTGAAAATATTGGGTCTCAGAGGCATGATAAATGAGCTAAACTATTAGTATGTGGACCTGAGAGCATAGAGGGAGGTGAGAGGAGCATGGGGAGGACCTAAGAGCATAGAGATGACCATAGAGAGAGAGAGAGAGAGAGAGGAGCATGGCCCCCATGGGAAACAGAACTCATCTCTCCCAAAAGCTTTACCACTTATTATAGGTAACGATATATATATATACTTCTCGGTTGTTACTGAGGTATATATGTATATATATTGATATATAAAGAGAGAGTTGCAGCTATTAAATAGTTTGGTTAAAAAAATAGGTTAGGTAAAAAGAGAAGTTAAGCGGTACGATATGTTGGTCCGAGGCATGGCGGCAGCATCAGGGGTGCCACTCTTCCTCTCCAAGTCACGTGACCAAGAGGAACATGTCCTCTTTATAAACACGTTCAGTGCTCACTCTCATAAGTTACAGCCCCTCTCCTGTGCCAGGTAAGTCCACTACGGGCTCACCATAGCCCGTGCTACTTGGAACTTTTTTGTTCCAAGTAGCGAATCTTAAACAACAACTCTCATATGTATAGATTCATGAAGCTACAATCGCATAGAATTCTTATAATTAATACTTTTCTTCAGCAGTATATTTGTAGAGGATTAAAGTTCGTCTCAAATTCACCTTAAAGGTCATATTGAGTTTTTAAGAGCCTGATAAATCCCTGTGTGATTTGTAAGCTGTTCCAACATGGACTTTATGACGTCATAGTGACGTCATACATGTATATATGACGTCCGCCTTACATAAAACAAAATGGACTAAGATAGGCTAGGTTAGATTAGGTTGGCTTAGGTCAGATTAGGCTAAGATAGGCTAGGTTAGATTAGGCTGACTTAGGTCAGATTAGGCTAAGATAGGCTAGGTTAGATTAGGCTGACTTAGGTCAGATTAGGCTAAGATAGGCTAGGTTAGATTAGGCTGACTTAGGTCAGATTAGGCTAAGATAGGCTAGGTTAGATTAGGCTGACTTAGGTCAGATTAGGCTAAGATAGGCTAGGTAATTTAAGGTTTACATGACAAATCTTCTGTTATGTATTCTTCTTAATAATTCAATAAATAAATATGACAATATATATACAATAAATACTGTTTGGGCATCAGTCGGTGTCATTATAATTAGTTCCGGGTCTTCAGCTACAAATTGCATTTCTTTGTAACAAGTTTTGTTACACACAGCATTGTGTAACACTGGGGCCAGATTCACTTACGAACCTGGGGCCAGATTCACTTACGAACCTGGGGCCAGATTCACGAAGTAGTTACGCAAGCACTTACGAACCTGGGGCCAGATTCACGAAGTAGTTACTCAAGCACTTACGAACCTGGGGTCAGATTCACGAAGTAGTTACACAAGCACTTACGAACCTGGGGCCAGATTCACTTACGAACCTGGGGCCAGATTCACAAAGTAGTTACGCAAGCACTTACGAACCTGGGGCCAGATTCACGAAGTAGTTACTCAAGCACTTACGAACCTGGGGTCAGATTCACGAAGTAGTTACGCAAGCACTTACGAACCTGGGGCCAGATTCACTTACGAACCTGGGGCCAGATTCACGAAGTAGTTACTCAAGCACTTACGAACCTGGGGTCAGATTCACGAAGTAGTTACGCAAGCACTTACGAACCTGGGGCCAGATTCACTTACGAACCTGGGGCCAGATTCACGAAGTAGTTACGCAAGCACTTACGAACCTGGGGCCAGATTCACGAAGTAATTACTCAAGCACTTACGAACCTGGGGTCAGATTCACGAAGTAGTTACGCAAGCACTTACGAACCTGGGGCCAGATTCACTTACGAACCTGGGGCCAGATTCACGAAGTAGTTACGCAAGCACTTACGAACCTGGGGCCAGATTCACGAAGTAGTTACGCAAGCACTTACGAACCTGGGGTCAGATTCACTTACGAACCTGGGGCCAGATTCACGAAGTAGTTACGCAAGCACTTACGAACCTGGGACCAGATTCACGAAGTAGTTACGCAAGCACTTACGAACCTGGGGCCAGATTCACGAAGTAGTTACGCAAGTACTTACGAACCTGGGGTCAGATTCACTTACGAACCTGGGGCCAGATTCACGAAGTAGTTACGCAAGCACTTACGAACCTGGGGTCAGATTCACGAAGCAGTTACGCAAGCACTTACGAACCTGGGGCCAGATTCACGAAGTAGTTACGTAAGCACTTACGAACCTGGGGTCAGATTCACGAAGCAGTTACGCAAGCACTTACGAACCTGGGGCCAGATTCACGAAGCAGTTACGCAAACACTTACGAACCTGTCCATCTTTTCTCAATCTTTGGCGGCTTTATTTACAATTATTAAACAGTTAATGAGCTCGGAAGCACCAGGAGGCTGTTTATAACAATAACAACAGTTGATTGGCAAGTTTTCCTGCTTGTAAACTGTTTAACTGTTCACTTGGCGCCATTCTCGACTCACAACCGGGGATCCCGGGTTCTATTCCCGGGCGGGACAGAACTGGTTGGGCACATTGACCTTATGCGGGGGGCGGGGAGCATCGAAGCAAGCCTAAAGTATACATATACATACTGAAATTAATATGAATAAATACATGTAAAGTTTACTGTAATAATCTCTTTAACATTTTTGTGGGATTAAAATATTTCTCCTGAAATTATTTACATTGTAACGGGTGACGTCATCGTTTAGTTTTCGCGTGTGAGCCAATAGGAGTGCTCGTCGCCTCATGGTGACGTCATTGACTACTTCTTGTCTGTAAACCAATAAGAATACTCGTGTCCATGAGTGACGTCATCGCTTAGCTCGTGCGTTAACCAATAAGAATACTCGTCTCCATGAGTGACGTCATCGCTTAGCTCGTGCGTTAACCAATAAGAATACTCGTCTCTATGAGTGACGTCATCGCACAGCTCGTGCGTTAACCAATAAGAATACTCGTCTCTATGAGTGACGTCATCGCACAGCTCGTGAGTTAACCAATAAGAATACTCGTCTCTATGAGTGACGTCATCACCAAGCTCCATTGTGAACCTATAAGAGTGGAATTGCGTGCTTAACTATAGGTGCTAACTATATGGACTATAACATATAAGAGTGTTGGCTGAGTGCTTCAATATGGCGGTTATAAGTGCTGTACAAATTGTTAAATATCAATATACACAACAGTAGTGAGATGTGGCACCCTCGGAGGCGTGTCTGGCGCACCACTGGACACCATTAAGGTGAGATGTGGCACCACTGCATGTATGAAAGGTGAGATGTGACAACACTGCATGCATGAAAGGGGAGATGTGACACCACTGCATGTATGAAAGGTGAGATGTGACAACACTGTACACATCAAAGGGTGAGATGTGGCACCACTGTACACATCAAAGGTGAGATGTGACAACACTGTACACCTTAAAAGTGAGATGTGACAACACTGTACACATCAAAGGTGAGATGTGACAACACTGTACACATCAAAAGTGAGATGTGACAATACTGTACACATCAAAGGTGAGATGTGACATAACTGCATTTATGAAAGGTGAGATGTGACAACACTGTACACATTCACTGTACACATCAAAGGTGATATGTGACACCACTGTACACATCAAGGATGTGGCACCACTGTACACATCAAGAATGAGATGTGACACCACTGTACACATCAAGGATAAGATGTGGCACCACAGGGCACATCAACTGTGAGATATGATACCACTGTACATATCAAGGATAAGATGTGGCACCACAGGACACATCAAATGTGAGATGTGACAACACTGTACACAACAAATGTGAGATGTGACACCACCGTACAGATCAAAGGGTGAGATGTGACACCACCGTACAGATCAAAGGATGAGATGTGACACCACCGTACAGATCAAAGGGTGAGATGTGACACCACCGTACAGATCAAAGGGTGAGATGTGACACCACCGTACAGATCAAAGGGTGAGATGTGACACCACCGTACAGATCAAAGGGTGAGATGTGACACCACCGTACAGATCAAAGGGTGAGATGTGACACCACCGTACAGATCAAAGGGTGAGATATGACACCACCGTACAGATCAAAGGGTGAGATGTGACACCACCGTACAGATCAAAGGATGAGATGTAACACCACCGTACAGATCAAAGGATGAGATGTGACACCACCGTACAGATCAAAGGGTGAGATGTGACACCACCGTACAGATCAAAGGGTGAGATGTGACACCACCGTACAGATCAAAGGGTGAGATGTGGCACCACCGTACACATCAAGGATAAGATGTGACACCACCGTACAGATCAAAGGGTGAGATGTGACACCACCGTACAGATCAAAGGGTGAGATGTGACACCACCGTACAGATCAAAGGGTGAGATGTGACACCACCGTACACATCAAGGATAAGATGTGACACCACCGTACACATCAAGGATAAGATGTGACACCACCGTACACATCAAGGATAAGATGTGGCACCACCGTACACATCAAGGATAAGATGTGGCACCACACGACACATCACCGGTGCCCACCAAACACAAACATCAACTCTGCACAATTATATGTAGCCGTCTCAATATAAATATTTACATTTTTTATTTAATTTCTTATTGTCGGGAATGAATCGATGTGGCAACACTGGACGGCGGCCGTTGGAAGCGGCAGGAGACTCGTCAGAGGCGAGACGTGGCACCACTGTACACGCTAGTCTTTTTTTTTCTGGAGGTTAGACGTGGCATCCCTGGACACCTCCGAGAATTAGATATGGCACCTCTGGCAGGTTAGAGATTATATATGGCACCTCTGGCAGGTCAGAGATTATATATGGCACCTCTGGCAGGTCAGAGACTATATATGGCACCACTGACTGGTCAGAGACTATATATGGCACCACTGGACACGTGAGAAGGTATATATGGCACCACTGGACACGTGAGTAGCTATATATGGCACCACTGGACTCGTGAGAAGGTATATATGGCACCACTGGACTCGTGAGAAGGTATATATGGCACCACTGTACACGTCAGTAGCTATATATGGCACCACTGGACTCGTGAGAAGGTATATATGGCACCACTGGACTCGTGAGAAGGTATATATGGCACCACTGTACACGTCAGTAGCTATATATGGCACCACTGGACTCGTGAGAAGGTATATATGGCACCACTGGACTCGTGAGAAGGTATATATGGCACCACTGGACACGTGAGTAGCTATATATGGCACCACTGTACACGTGAGAAGGTATATATGGCACCACTGGACACGTGAGAAGGTATATATGGCACCACTGGACACGTGAGTAGCTATATATGGCACCACTGGACACGTGAGTAGCTATATATGGCACCAGTGGACACGTGAGTAGCTATATATGGCACCACTGGACTCGTGAGAAGGTAGATATGGCACCACTGGACTCGTGAGAAGGTAGATATGGCACCACTGACTCAGGGTTGACAGATGTTAATCTTCTTGTTTGAGGAGCTGTTCACTTGAGACAGTGAAGCAAGCCCCAGCTGTGTCTGGGTACAAGTGACAGGATGAACAACCCAGCGGGTTTTCTTCCTATTGGGGAGTGTTGTACATGCTGCTATGGCGGTGTGTCCACTCACAGGATGAGTGACGCTGCCCAATACTGTCACTATGGCGGCGTGTCCACTCACAGGATGAGTGGCGCTGCCCAATACTGTCACTATGGCGGCGTGTCCACTCACAGGATGAGTGGCGCTGCCCAATACTGTCACTATGGCGGTGTGTCCACTCACCGGATGAGTGGCGCTGCCCAATACTGTCACTATGGCGGTGTGTCCACTCACAGGATGAGTGGCGCTGCCCAATACTGTCACTATGGCGGTGTGTCCACTCACAGGATGGGTGGCGCTGCCCAATACTGTCACTATGGCGGTGTGTCCACTCACAGGATGGGTGGCGCTGCCCAATACTGTCACTATGGCGGTGTGTCCACTCACAGGATGAGTGGCGCTGCCCAATACTGTCACTATGGCGGTGTGTCCACTCACAGGATGAGTGGCGCTGCCCAATACTGTCACTATGGCGGTGTGTCCACTCACAGGATGGGTGGCGCTGCCCAATACTGTCACTATGGCGGTGTGTCCACTCACAGGATGAGTGGCGCTGCCCAATACTGTCACTATGGCGGTGTGTCCACTCACAGGATGAGTGGCGCTGTCCAATACTGTCACTATGGCGGTGTGTCCACTCACCGGATGAGTGGCGCTGCCCAATACTGTCACTATGGTGGTGTGTCCACTCACAGGATGAGTGGCGCTGCCCAATACTGTCACTATGGTGGTGTGTCCACTCACAGGATGAGTGGCGCTGCCCAATACTGTCACTATGGCGGTATGTCCACTCACAGGAGGAGTGGCGCTGCCCAATACTGTCACTATGGCGGTGTGTCCACTCACAGGATGAGTGGCGCTGCCCAATACTGTCACTATGGCGGTATGTCCACTCACAGGATGAGTGACGCTGCCCAATACTGTCACTATGGCGGAGTGTCCACTCACAGGATGAGTGACGCTGCCCAATACTGTCACTATGGCGGTGTGTCCACTCACAGGATGAGTGGCGCTGTCCAATACTGTCACTATGGCGGTGTGTCCACTCACAGGATGAGTGGCGCTGTCCAATACTGTCACTATGGCGGTGTGTCCACTCACAGGATGAGTGACGCTGCCCAATACTGTCACTATGGCGGTGTGTCCACTCACAGGATGAGTGGCGCTGCCCAATACTGTCACTATGGCGGTGTGTCCACTCACAGGATGAGTGGCGCTGCCCAATACTGTCACTATGGCGGAGTGTCCACTCACAGGATGAGTGGCGCTGCCCAATACTGTCACTATGGCGGAGTGTCCACTCACAGGAGGAGTGGCGCTGCCCAATACTGTCACTATGGTGGTGTGTCCACTCACAGGAGGAGTGGCGCTGCCCAATACTGTCACTATGGTGGTGTGTCCACTCACAGGATGAGTGGCGCTGCCCAATACTGTCACTATGGCGGTATGTCCACTCACAGGATGAGTGGCGCTGCCCAATACTGTCACTATGGTGGTGTGTCCACTCACAGGATGAGTGGCGCTGCCCAATACTGTCACTATGGCGGTGTGTCCACTCACAGGATGAGTGGCGCTGCCCAATACTGTCACTATGGCGGAGTGTCCACTCACAGGATGAGTGACGCTGCCCAATACTGTCACTATGGCGGTGTGTCCACTCACAGGAGGAGTGGCGCTGCCCAATACTGTCACTATGGCGGTGTGTCCACTCACAGGATGAGTGGCGCTGCCCAATACTGTCACTATGGCGGTGTGTCCACTCACAGGATGAGTGGCGCTGCCCAATACTGTCACTATGGGATGAGTGGCGCTGCCCAATACTGTCACTATGGCGGTGTGTCCACTCACAGGATGAGTGACGCTGCCCAATACTGTCACTATGGCGGTGTGTCCACTCACAGGATGAGTGACGCTGCCCAATACTGTCACTATGGCGGTGTGTCCACTCACAGGATGAGTGGCGCTGCCCAATACTGTCACTATGGGATGAGTGGCGCTGCCCAATACTGTCACTATGGCGGTGTGTCCACTCACAGGATGAGTGGCGCTGCCCAATACTGTCACTATGGCGGTGTGTCCACTCACAGGATGAGTGGCGCTGCCCAATACTGTCACTATGGCGGTATGTCCACTCACAGGATGAGTGGCGCTGTCCAATACTGTCACTATGGCGGTGTGTCCACTCACAGGATGAGTGGCGCTGTCCAATACTGTCACTATGGCGGTGTGTCCACTCACAGGATGAGTGGCGCTGTCCAATACTGTCACTATGGCGGTGTGTCCACTCACAGGATGAGTGGCGCTGCCCAATACTGTCACTATGGCGGTGTGTCCACTCACAGGGTGAGTGGCGCTGCCCAATACTGTCACTATGGCGGTGTGTCCACTCACAGGATGAGTGGCGCTGCCCAATACTGTCACTATGGCGGTGTGTCCACTCACAGGATGAGTGGCGCTGCCCAATACTGTCACTATGGCGGTATGTCCACTCACAGGATGAGTGGCGCTGCCCAATACTGTCACTATGGCGGTGTGTCCACTCACAGGATGAGTGGCGCTGCCCAATACTGTCACTATGGCGGTGCTACTTGCCTCGCTCCTGTGCCGGGTAAGTCCACTACGGGCTCACCATAGCTCGTGCTACTTGCCTCGCTCCTGTGCCGAGAAAGTCCACTACGGGCTCACCATAGCCGGTGCTACTTGCCTCGCTCCTGTGCCAGGTAAGTCCACTACGGGCTCACCATAGCCCGTGCTACTTGCGTCGCTCCTGTGCCAGGTAAGTCCACTACGGGCTCTCCATAGCCCGTGCTACTTCCACTACCACTCACAGGATGGGTATGGGGTCCACTACCACTCACAGGATGGGTATGGGGTCCACTGCCACTCACAGGATGGGTATGGGGTCCACTACCACCCACAGGATGGGTATGGGGTCCACTACCACTCACAGGATGGGTATGGGGTCCACTACCACTCACAGGATGGGTATGGGGTCCACTACCACTCACAGGATGGGTATGGGGTCCACTACCACACACAGGATGGGTATGGGGTCCACTACCACTCACAGGATGGGTATGGGGTCCACTACCACTCACAGGATGGGTATGGGGTCCACTACCACTCACAGGATGGGTATGGGGTCCACTACCACACACAGGATGGGTATGGGGTCCACTACCACACACAGGATGGGTATGGGGTCCACTACCACTCACAGGATGGGTATGGGGTCCACTACCACTCACAGGATGGGTATGGGGTCCACTACCACTCACAGGATGGGTATGGGGTCCACTACCACACACAGGATGGGTATGGGGTCCACTACCACTCACAGGATGGGTATGGGGTCCACTACCACTCACAGGATGGGTATGGGGTCCACTACCACTCACAGGATGGGTATGGGGTCCACTACCACCCACAGGATGGGTATGGGGTCCACTACCACTCACAGGATGGGTATGGGGTCCACTACCACTCACAGGATGGATATGGGGTCCACTACCACTCACAGGATGGGTATGGGGTCCACTACCACCCACAGGATGGGTATGGCGCCCCACTACCACTCACAGGATGGGTATGGGGTTCACTACCACTCACAGGATGGGTATGGGGTCCAGTACCACTCACTGGATGGGTATGGGGTCCACTACCACTCACAGGATGGGTATGGGGTCCACTACCACTCACAGGATGGGTATGTGGTCCACTACCACTCACAGGATGGGTATGGGGTCCACTACCACTCACAGGATGGGTATGGGGTCCACTACCACTCACAGGATGGGTATGGAGTCCACTACCACTCACAGGATGGGTATGGGGGTCCACCACCACCCACAGGATGGGTATGGGGTCCACTACCACTCACAGGATGGGTATGGGGTCCACTACCACTCACAGGTTGGGTATGGGGTCCACTACCACTCACAGGATGGGTATGGGGTCCACTACCACTCACAGGATGGGTATGGAGTCTACTACCACTCACAGCATGGGTATGGGGTCCACTACCACTCACAGGATGGGTATGGGGGCCACTACCACCCACAGGATGGGTATGGGGTCCACTGCCACTCACAGGATGGGTATGGGGTCCACTACCACTCACAGGATGGATATGGGGTCCACTACCACTCACAGGATGGGTATGGGGGCCACTACCACCCACAGGATGGGTATGGGGTACACTACCACTCACAGGATGGGTATGGGGTCCACTACCACTCACAGGATGGGTATGGGGTCCACTACCACTCACAGGATGGGTATAGGGTCCATTACCACCCACAGGATTGGTATGGGGTCCACTACCACTCACAGGATGGGTATGGGGTCTACTACCACTTACAGGATGGGTATGGGGTCCACTACCACTCACAGGATGGGTATGGGGTCCACTACCACTCACAGGATGGGTATGGGGGCCACTACCACCCACAGGATGGGTATGGGGTCCACTACCACCCACAGGATGGGTATGGGGTCCACTACCACCCACAGGATGGGTATGGGGTCCACTACCACCCACAGGATGGGTATAGGGTCCACTACCACCCACAGGATGGGTATAGGGTCCACTACCACCCACAGGATGGGTATGTGGTCCACTACCACCCACAGGATGGGTATAGGGTCCACTATCACCCACAGGATGGGTATGGGGGCCACTACCACCCACAGGATGGGTATGGGGTCCACTACCACCCACAGGATGGGTATAGGGTCCACTACCACCCACAGGATGGGTATGGGGGCCACTACCACCCACAGGATGGGTATGGGGTCCACTACCACCCACAGGATGGGTATGGGGGCCACTACCACCCACAGGATGGGTATGGGGTCCACTACCACCCACAGGATGGGTATAGGGTCCACTACCACCCACAGGATGGGTATGGGGTCCACTACCACTCACAGGATGGGTATGGGGTCCACTACCACCCACAGGATGGGTATAGGGTCCACTACCACCCACAGGATGGGTATGGGGTCCACTACCACCCACAGGATGAAAAATTGGTCAGTGTATATATGTATGTAACATAATATTTCAATGAATAGAAATAACTTCAAATTCTAATGCTAAACTATAGATAATATATGTATACAATATATACACAGGCACTAATACAAAAGGAATACATATGTATAGAAGACGGCTTAAGATGCAGTGATGTATACACATACCCTCAACTCCTCTGGATCAACCTGACTGTAATGATACGACTCCTACAATATACTTCCATTGCTTGCTGTGCAGTAGCTGCAGGTTGCTATGTTCTCTACTCACAAACCAGGATCCCGGGTTCGACACCCGGGCGTGACTGAAATGGTTAGGCACGTTTCCTTTGACCTAATGCCGCTGTTCACCTAGCAGTAAGTAGGTACCCGTTGTGGGTTGCATCCTAAGGAAGGTCAGTAGTTAGCCTAGGCCTTATAGGGGTCATTACACCTGCTGTTTCTGTTCACCTAGCAGTAAATAGGTACCGGGGAGTTAGACAAATGCTGAGGGTTGCATCTTGGGAAGGATGGGTAGATGACCTAAGGGGAAGGAGCTCGGTAAACTTAAGTACGGGCTTCCTGTCCCCGACAATGGAAGCAGAATTAATATTTTCGCCGAGAAGTTAAGTTACGCCTCAAGTTGCAACGTTTTCTATGGAGTTTTCTGTTTTCGTTTTCTTTGGTTGCACAAGTTTGTCCGCAGTCAGATATTTATTAACAATACCGTTAATATACAAAATATTATCGTTAAGAGAAAGCTTTTAAGCTGTAAATATCACGAGGAAGGATTCTTCTATAGCTCCTGTTGCCCGTTGACAGCCGTGACAGCGTAATGAGTCTTTAACACTCGTTCTGGTGTGGTAAGGGCGTGTGTAAATGGAATGCATTAGGCAGTGATGTGGTGGAGGCTGACTCCATACACAGTTTCAAGTGTAGATATGATAGAGCCCAATAGGCTCAGGAACCTGTACACCTGTTGATTGACGGTTGAGAGGCGGGACCAAAGAGCCAAAGCTCAACCCCCGCAAGCACAACTAGGTGAGTACACAGCGATAAACTACCAACAACTGGTGTGTACTCACCTAGTTGTGCTTGCGGGGGTTGAGCTCTGGCTCTTTGGTCCTGCCTCTCAACTGTCAATCAACTGTTACTAATACTATTGTTTTCTCCCCCCCCCCACACCCCCCAGGAAGCAGCCCGTGACAGCTGACTAACTCCCAGGGGCCAGATTCACGAAGCAGTTACGCAAGCACTTATGAACCTGTCCATCTATTCTCAATCTTTGGCGGCTTTGTTTACAATTATTAAACAGTTAATGAGCTCCGAAGCACCAGGAGGCTGTTTATAACAATAACAACAGTTGATTGGCTTGTACAATTTCATGTTTCCTGCTTGTAAACTGTTTAATAAATGTAACCAAAGCCGTCAAAGATTGAGGAAAGATGTACACGTTCGTAAGTGCTTGCGTAACTGCTTCGTGAATCTGGCCCCAGGTTCGTAAGTACCTGTGTAACTGCTTCGTGAATCTGGCCCCAGGTTCGTAAGTACCTGTGTAACTGCTTCGTGAATCTGGCCCCAGGTACCAATTTACTGCTAGGTAACAGGGGCATCAGGGTGAAAGAAACTCCACCCATTGTTTCTCGCCGGTGGCGGGAATCGAACCCGCGACCACAGGATTACGCGTCCAGTGTGCTGTCCAGTCAGCCACCAGCGCCTCAAAGTTTTTATCATGTGTGTATGTTATGGGGCCTGGTGGCTGAGTGGACAGTGGTTGGGACTAGTAATCCTATGGACCGGGGATCGATCCCCGGCGATGGCGGAAACAAATGGGCAGAGTTTCTTTCACCCTGATGCCTCTATTCTCCTAGCAGTAAATAGGTACCTTAATATCCAGCTAAAATAAAAATGAATAGTTATTTCTTCCAATTTTTATTTTTTTCTCTATGAATGCTTGTACGCAATATATATATATATATATATATATATATATATATATATATATATATATATATATATATATATATATATATATATATATATATATATATATATATAAATGTATCCAGGACTGAGAGGCGGAGCGGGCTGTTGTGGTTGGCGTGGGGCGTCGCCCCCAGGAAAATTGATATTTTTCATAGGAATTGGAGAATTAATTTGGTGTGAAATGAATAGTGGGTTGTGAATAGTGTTCCATCTTCACCCCCCCCTCCCCCACCCCTCCTTACCCCCCCCCCCTTCCCTCAGCCCCTGGATATCTAACACCAGAGGCAGATATCAGCAGGATAACGACAAAGGTCCGGTTATCCTTCACCAACTTGGATAAAGTTCCTTCCGGTAACAACCTGGGTTAGAAATGCCGGGTCCAGGAGCTAACACCTCGATCCTGCAGATACAAATATATAATATAAAATAATAAATACAGACACACACACACACCCTATAACTCTCCCTTCATTGAAGTGAAAATGAAGAACTCCATGAAAATACCGTTACCAGGGACTAGGCTCCTCTACAAGTCTCTCTAAGAGGTTGTAAGAATTATTGATAGATTCTTGGCCAAATATAATCTTTGTCTGCAAGATGGCTCTTACATCCACCATTGCGTAGTTGCATCTTGAGAAATCGGCGAATTTAAAGATAAATATATAACTATTGTTCAATTTAGAAATATTTATGTAAAACTTACATATTATTCCAAATCTTAGGCTAATATGTGAGTAGTGGCTTATGTAGAGAGTACATATGGTGACCCGTCCTCCTGCTTAGATGATACTTTTTGTATATATGTGCACCGTCGTACATATATGGACGTAAAAGGCAATTACATAGTAATTGTGGAACTATTCACTTCATGGAGCCTGAAAAAAATTCAAACCAATCTGAAATGTTACTAGGCCTAGTGTAGCACATATATATATACTATATTAGGCCTCTGATAGCGTCTTTTAGGCCTAGGAAGGTTAGGTTTAGTTGTCTTTGCAACATCAACACAAAACCTCTTCCGCTTTGTCTAAATTCAATAATACCGAGTTCTATTTTCTAACTGCCTTTTACGTCAATATATGTAGGATGGTACACATAGTTACTACATGTATACATGCTACCTAAACACGAGGATGGGCTGGCATATTATAAATCATATTATTATTATTATTATTATTATATAGCCTATTGTCTGGTGATTTACCTGGCCTCTACACAACATGTCTTGGCAGCTCCTGTAGCCTTGTTACTGTGCTGTAACTATCCTGGAAACTTGATGGACAATTATATGTTCCTTGGTGGAGCCCTGTTGTTTGTTCATTGATAATCACCTATTGCTAGCAGCAGGTTGGCGACCTGCTAATGAAGAATTCTCCCGACACCAAGAAAAACGTCTTGAAAGAGACCAAAGTTGTCTAAGCCTTCACGTGCTCACTTGGGGGTTGTCAGCCCTAACGAACTCAGTATATAGGCAAGACAACAACATCTCTCTCTTAGGCGGTTAACAATGCACAAACAACAGGGCTCCATCAAGGACCATATAATCGTCATTCACCAGGGATACTTTGACGAGCAACACCGAAATAGTTGATAGATACAATGACAATAAAAGATTAGACATCAGTGAAGCGCTGCATATCAAGAAATCTAGACCAACAATCAATAACCAGCTGATACACACACTCTACCCACTTCAAGACGCAGGGCCAATGCAGAAGCTGGACCGAATGAGCCTGCCACAGGAACGGAAGCAGCCAGAAGAACATAAGCTGTCAACATGTCACCGTCTTATGTTGATACATTAACAGGCTGGTTGATAAACAAGAGGACGTCTGGCAGCGGGGTGGAGCACGTGGCAGGGGAGGTGAGGTCAGCGCGGGCAGCCACAGCAACAGTTAGTACGGCAGCAGCCACCGGTGGAGGATGGTGTGCGCGTCACGCTCCCTTCTCAAGTGTATACTCACTTAATCAATCAAAATATACTTAAAGTTAACATTATCCCTGTGCAACTTGCATCGCAACTTTGAATTAATAGACGAGAATTTGGTTCATCAACTGGTAAGTTAAGATTTTAAACTTACCTTCACGAATCTGTTTTGATTTAAATATGCCAATAATTTATTTAGATATAACTTTACCAAATGTCTGGCACCAGCGGTGTATTTTGTTATAAATATTTATAACATATGTCTCAGTTTTCGGAGACATGAAGCCTGTATATCCATCACTACAGGTGACAGGTGGTGGCTATATTGTATGCCTACAGATGATTTCAACTGCCAAGCTCAGCCCAGGCTTGCCAAGCTCAGCCCAGGCTTGCCAAGCTCAGCCCAGGCTTGCCAAGCTCAGCCCAGGCTTGCCAAGCTCAGCCCAGGCTTGCCTAGCTCAGCCCAGGCTTGCCTAGCTCAGCCTAGGCTTGCCAAGCTCAGCCTAGGCTTGCCAAGCTCAGCCCAGGCTTGCCAAGCTCAGCCCAGGCTTGCCAAGCTCAGCCCAGGCTTGCCTAGCTCAGCCCAGGCTTGCCTAGCTCAGCCTAGGCTTGCCAAGCTCAGCCCAGGCTTGCCTAGCTCAGCCCAGGCTTGCCTAGCTCAGCCTAGGCTTGCCAAGCTCAGCCTAGGCTTGCCAAGCTCAGCCCAGGCTTGCCAAGCTCAGCCCAGGCTTGCCAAGCTCAGCCTAGGCTTGCCAAGCTCAGCCCAGGCTTGCCAAGCTCAGCCCAGGCTTGCCAAGCTCAGCCTAGGCTTGCCAAGCTCAGCCCAGGCTTGCCAAGCTCAGCCCAGGCTTGCCAAGCTCAGCCCAGGCTTGCCAAGCTCAGTCTAGGCTTGCCAAGCTCAGCCCAGGCTTGCCAAGCTCAGCCCAGGCTTGCCAAGCTCAGCCCAGGCTTGCCAAGCTCAGCCCAGGCTTGCCAAGCTCAGCCTAGGCTTGCCTAGCTCAGCCCAGGCTTGCCAAGCTCAGCCCAGGCTTGCCAAGCTCAGCCCAGGCTTGCCAAGCTCAGCCCAGGCTTGCCTAGCTCAGCCCAGGCTTGCCAAGCTCAGCCCAGGCTTGCTCAGCCCAGGCTTGCCAAGCTCAGCCCAGGCTTGCTCAGCCCAGGCTTGCCAAGCTCAGCCCAGGCTTGCCAAGCTCAGCCCAAGCTTGCCAAGCTCAGCCTAGGCTTGCCAAGCTCAGCCCAGGCTTGCTCAGCCCAGGCTTGTCAAGCTCAGCCCAGGCTTGTCAAGCTCAGCCCAGGCTTGTCAAGCTCAGCCCAGGCTTGCCAAGCTCAGCCCAGGCTTGCCAAGCTCAGTCTAGGCTTGCCAAGCTCAGCCCAGGCTTGCCAAGCTCAGCCCAGGCTTGCCAAGCTCAGCCCAGGCTTGTCAAGCTCAGCCCAGGCTTGCCAAGCTCAGTCTAGGCTTGCCAAGCTCAGCCCAGGCTTGCCGAGCTCAGCCCAGGCTTGCCAAGCTCAGCCCAGGCTTGCCAAGCTCACCCCAGGCTTGCCAAGCTCAGCCCAGGCTTGCTCAGCCCAGGCTTGTCAAGCTCAGCCCAGGCTTGCCGAGCTCAGCCCAGGCTTGCCGAGCTCAGCCCAGGCTTGCCAAGCTCAGCCCAGGCTTGCCGAGCGGCATTAAAGTGGCAGAAATGCAACTAGATAAAAAGTTAATTCCCCGTTAACTTCTCATCTTATTAAACTTAAATCCAGTTACGTGTGTAAAGTTATCAATTCCTCTCTCAGTATGGAAAAGTTCTCGTACCGGAAAGATGGAAACTTAATATTTCAATTAAGTACTGCCCGAAACGCTTTGCGTAATAGTGGCTTTAGGCTTTGTATGTACTAGCTTTATCTATAAATCCATCAATGTTTGTATCTCACCTTGTATGTATGTACTTTACCTGAATAAACATTTGATTTGATTTTGAAATTCTCGTGAAATTTTTTGAGCTGCGGAGAAAATCGTAAAGGATTGTATTCTGTTTTGTTAATTTTGTCATTTGTGTCTTGCAAGGATTATTTTGAGGATTATTATGACATATAATGAGAGGTCTTCAGGTTCAAATACGTTTCTTGAGGCAATAGAATACATCTCGCAGGGTTAGAGTAGCTTAGGCTATGTCTACCCCTCGCAGGGTTAGAGTAGCTTAGGCTATGTCTACCCCTCGCAGGGTTAGAGTTGCTTAGGCTATGTCTACCCCTCGCAGGGTTAGAGTAGCTTAGGCTATGTCTACCCCTCGCAGGGTTAGAGTTGCTTAGGCTATGTCTACCCCTCGCAGGGTTAGAGTTGCTTAGGCTATGTCTACCCCCTCGCAGGGTTAGAGTAGCTTAAGCTATGTCTACCCCTCGCAGGGTTAGAGTAGCTTAGGCTATGTCTACCCCTCGCAGGGTTAGAGTAGCTTAGGCTATGTCTACCCCTCGCAGGGTTAGAGTAGCTTAGGCTATATCTACCCCTCGCAGGAATAGAGTAGCTTAGGCTATGTCTACCCCTCGCAGGGTTAGAGTAGCTTAGGCTATGTCTACCCCTCGCAGGGTTAGAGTAGCTTAGGCTATGTCTACCCCTCGCAGGGTTAGAGTAGCTTAGGCTATGTCTACCCCTCGCAGGGTTAGAGTTGCTTAGGCTATGTCTACCCCTCGCAGGGTTAGAGTAGCTTAGGCTATGTCTACCCCTCGCAGGGTTAGAGTAGCTTAGGCTATATCTACCCCTCGCAGGGTTAGAGTAGCTTAGGCTATATCTACCCCTCGCAGGGTTAGAGTAGCTTAGGCTATATCTACCCTCCTCTACTTCAAGTCCGTCAAGGGGTCCACAAATCCAGTGAGTACAAATTGAAAAAAATTGATGTGGTTCACCGCTGTTATGGGTCTTGTTGAACAGACCACACACTAGAAAGTGAAGGGACGACGACGTTTCGGTCCGTCCTGGATCACAATCGACTTGAGAATGGTCCAGGACGGGACCGAAACGTCGTCGTCCCTTCACCTTCTAGTGTGTGGTCTGGTCAACATACTTCAGCCCCGTTATTGTGACTCCTCGTCTGTTTATGGGTTTTTGCCGCGGTTGTGCTGTAGCTCCTGGCTCCGCCTCGGAACAGTGGTTAGTTCTGCAACCTGTCCTCGTACTAAGAACGTCACATTTCGCACGTATGCGTTACCTAAGGCCAAAAAATGTCGTACTAGAAAATAGAAGCGGGTCGCGAAAGTGACGTACTGTCCCGTTTTCTGTTTTGGGTCCTCTGGTAGGTTAGGATAAGGGCACTTTAGTACGATAGTTTCTAAAGGTCTTCTATGGTTCTCTGGAAGGTGGTAGATTATAGCCATAACCACCACTCACCCTCTAAGGATTTCCACAATGTAGACCATGTGTTTACTAGTTGTGTTTACTAGTTGTGTTTTTACGGGGGTTGAGCTTTGCTCTTTCGGCCCGCCTCTCAACTGTCAATCAACTGTTTACTAACTACTTTTTTTTTTTTTTTTTTCCACACCACACACACACACACACACACCCCAGGAAGCAGCCCGTGACAGCTGACTAACTCCCAGGTACCTATTTACTGCTAGGTAACAGGGGCACTTAGGGTGAAAGAAACTTTGCCCATTGAAACTTTGCCCATGTGTGTGTGTGTGTGTGTGTGTGTGTGTGTGTGTGTGTGTGTGTGTGTGTGTGGGTGTGTGTGTGGGTGTGTGTGTGTGTGTGTGTGTGTGTGTGTGTGTGTGTGTGTGTGTGTGTGTGTATGTGTATGTGTATGTGTATGTGTGTGTGTGTGTGTGTGTGTGTGTGTGTGTGTGTGTGTGTGTGTGTGTGTGTGTGTGTGTGTACTCACCTAGTTGTACTCACCTAGTTGTGTCTGCAGGATCGATCATTGACTCTGGGATCCCGCCTTTCGAGCATCGGTTGTTTACAGCAATGACTCCTGTCCCATTTCCCTATCATACCTGGTTTTAAAATTATGAATAGTATTTGCTTCCACAACCTGTTCCTGAAGTGCATTCCATTTCCCCACTACTCTCACGCTAAAAGAAAACTTCCTAACATCTCTGTGACTCATCTGAGTTTCAAGCTTCCATCCATGGAAGCTTGAAATCTCGTTCTGTTACTATTCCGTGTGAACATTTCGTCTATGTCCACTCTGTCAATCCCTCTGAGTATCTTATACGTTCCTATCATGTCCCCCTCTCCCTTCTTCTTTCTAGTGTCGTAAGGCACAGTTCCCTCAGGCGCTCCTCATACCCCATCCCTCGTAGCTCTGGGACGAGTCTCGTTGCAAACCTCTGAACCTTTTCTAGTTTCATTATATGCTTCTTCAGATGGGGACTCCATGATGAGGCGGCATACTCTAACACTGGCCTCACGTAGGCAGTGTAAAGCGCCCTAAATGCCTCCTTACTTAGGTTTCTGAATGATGTTCTAACTTTTGCCAGTGTAGAGTACGCTGCTGTCGTTATCCTATTTATATGTGCCTCAGGAGATAGATTAGGTGTTACGTCTACCCCCAGGTCTCTTTCACGCGTCGTTACAGGTAGGCTGTTCCCCTTCATTGTGTACTGTCCCTTTGGTCTCCTATCTCCTAGTCCCATTTCCATAACTTTACATTTGCTCGTGTTGAATTCCAGTAGCCATTTCTCTGACCATCTCTGCAACCTGTTCAGGTCCTCTTGGAGGATCCTGCAATCCTCATCTGTCACAACTCTTCTCATCAACTTTGCGTCATCCGCAAACATCGACATATAGGACTCTACTCCTGTAAACATGTCGTTAACATATACAAGAAATAGAATTGGTCCCAGCACCGATCCTTGTGGTACTCCACTTGTTACTGTTCGCCAGTCCGACTTCTCGCCCCTTACCGTAACGCTTTGGCTCCTTCCTGTTAGGTAGTTCCTTATCCATGCAAAGACCTTTCACACACACACCCGTGTGTACTCACCTAATTGTACTCACCTAATTGTGCTTGCGGGGGTTGAGCTCTGGCTCTTTGGTCCCGCCTCTCAACCGTCAATCAACTGGTGTACAGATTCCTGAGCCTATTGGGCTCTATCATATCTACACTTGAAACTGTGTATGGAGTCAGCCTCCACCACATCACTTCCTAATGCATTCCATTTACTAACTACTCTGACACTGAAAAAGTTCTTTCTAATGTCTCTGTGGCTCATTTGGGTACTCAGCTTCCACCTGTGTCCCCTTGTTCGCGTCCCACCAGTGTTGAATAGTTTATCCTTGTTTACCCGGTCGATTCCCCTGAGGATTTTGTAGGTTGTGATATGTGTGTGTGTGTGTGTGTGTGTGTGTGTGTGTGTGTGTGTGTGTGTGTGTGTGTGTGTGTGTGTGTGTGTGTGTGTGTAATAAGTCAGGTCTAGGGATGGATGGGCCGCTGCCTCTCCGGGTAATAAGGGCATTAACATCATTCAGAGATCTGTGATGAGTGTTCCTTCTGCCGTGAGGGCTGGGGGCGCTGTCCCCCACCCTCATGGCCCCCTTCCTGGCCCTCTTCTTCTAAAAAAAATTAAAATTCAAAATTTTTTAGATATATACAAGAGTTGTTACATGGTTGTAGAGCCACTAGTACGCGTAGCGTTTCGGGCAAGTCCTTAATCCTATGGTCCCTGGAATACGATCCCCGCCGCGAAGAATCGTTGTTACAACCAAGTACACATTTTACTGTTGCGTTAAACAGAGGCTACAGTTAAGGGTTTCAAATGTTTATTCAGTACATACACACAAGAGGTGATACAAAAGTTGATGGATTAATAGATAGAGCTAGTACATACAATGCCTAAAGCCACTATTTTTTTATTTATTTATTTATTTATATATATACAAGAAGGTACATTGGGTTTGTGAGAATACATTGGATAGTACAGTATTTACATTCTTGTAAAGCCACTAGTACGCTCAGCGTTTCGGGCAGGTCCTTAATCTAGCAGATAATTCTAATAGCAGATAATCTAACTATTACGCAAAGCGTTTCGTTCAGGAAAAACATTAATGACTAAAACTTAATACTAATTGAGATTAAAGTATAAAAGGTGTTGAGAACAAATAAAAAAGATGGAATATGGCAGAAAAGCAGCACAAATACAATTAGGTGGACAAACAGGGTTGTTTAAAAATAAGAGACATGGGTTGACAATATAGGGGTAAGGTAGCTTACAGGGAATTTATTAGGTAGTGCTTCGTTTTTATCTAAGAAAAAAACATTCTTTGAAAACAATTTAAAAATTCTCTTACTTCCCAGCCGTCTCACATTCTCTCCCTCCACGTAGAGAGAGAGAGAGAGAGAGAGAGAGAGAGAGAGAGAGAGAGAGAGAGAGAGAGAGAGAGACAGAGAGAGAGAGAGACAGAGAGAGACAGAGAGAGAGAGAGAGAGAGAGAGAGAGAGAGAGAGAGAGAGAGAGAGAGAGAGAGAGAGACAGAGAGAGAGAGAGACAGAGAGAGAGAGAGAGAGAGAGAGAGAGAGCGAGAGAGAGAGAGAGAGACAGAGAGAGAGAGAGAGAGAGAGAGAGAGAGAGAGAGAGAGAGAGAGAGAGAGACAGAGAGAGAGAGAGACAGAGAGAGAGAGAGAGAGAGAGAGAGAGAGAGAGAGCGAGAGAGAGAGAGAAGATAACACCAGTGTCGACACAAGATAATCTGTGCAAAGTGTGAAAGAGAAGGTGTTGGATGTGCTGTGTGCTGGGCTCTACACACTCATATTTCCTGCAGAGGGGCGGGGGGGGGGGGAGGGTGAGAGGGAAGAGGGGAGAGAGGAGGGTGAGAGGGAAGAGAGGAGGGTGAGAGGGAAGAGGGACGAGGGGAGAGAGGAGGGTGAGAGGGGAGAGAGGAGGGTGAGAGGGGAGAGAGGAGGGTGAGAGGGAAGAGGGACGAGGGGAGAGAGGAGGGTGAGAGGGGAGAGAGGAGGGTGAGAGGGGAGAGAGGAGGGTGAGAGGGAAGAGGGACGAGGGGAGAGAGGAGGGTGAGAGGGGAGAGAGGAGGGTGAGAGGGGAGAGAGGAGGGTGAGAGGGAAGAGGGACGAGGGGAGAGAGGAGGGTGAGAGGGGAGAGAGGAGGGTGAGAGGGGAGAGAGGAGGGTGAGAGGGGAGAGAGGAGGGTGAGAGGGAAGAGGGACGAGGGGAGAGAGGAGGGTGAGAGGGGAGAGAGGAGGGTGAGAGGGAAGAGGGACGAGGGGAG